>NC_134689.1:231731886-231906886 GCF_050947455.1 Rhinoderma darwinii | reverse complement strand
ATTAGCCACTGTGTCAGCTATGGTCCAAAAGACTTCACAGCCGAAAATAAACTTTACCACTTTCTATTCTGAACAAACTGATTGGATTTTTAATCACTTAGTAGTCGATGAAAGAACTGGACACATTTACCTAGGAGCTATTAACAGAATCTACAAACTTTCTGAAGACTTGAAGGTATTACTGACCCACCAAACTGGACCAGATGAGGACAACCCAAAGTGTTATCCTCCCAGGATTGTCCAGCCTTGCAATGAGCCGTTGGTGTATACTAATAATGTCAACAAAATGCTGCTAATTGACTATAAAGAAAATAGGTTAATAGCCTGTGGAAGCCTTTATCAGGGTATCTGCAAGCTTCTCAGATTGGAGGACCTCTTTAAACTTGGTGAGCCTTTCCATAAAAAAGAACATTACCTTTCAGGAATTAATGAAAGTGGCTCTGTTTTTGGAGTTATTGTTTCAAACAACATATTAGAGGATAAATTGTTTATTGCCACATCTGTTGATGGGAAACCAGAGTACTTTCCTACTATTTCAAGCAGAAAACTCACCAGGAACTCAGAAGCTGATGGGATGTTTGCATATGTGTTCCATGATGAATTTGTTGCATCAATGATAAAAATACCCTCCGATACCTTTAATGTTATTCCAGACTTTGATATTTACTATATATATGGCTTTAGCAGTGCAAACTTTGTTTACTTCTTGACACTTCAACCAGAGATGACATCTCCACCTGGTTCAACTACAAAGGAACAGGTCTATACATCAAAGTTAGTCCGCTTGTGCAAAGAGGACACAGCTTTTAATTCATATGTTGAGGTTCCAATTGGATGTGAGAAGAATGGTGTGGAGTACAGGCTTCTTCAGGCAGCTTATTTGTCCAAAGCTGGATCAATTCTTGCAAAGTCTTTAGGGATCAAACCTGGTGATGATGTTCTATTTACCATCTTCTCTAAGGGTCAGAAGAGACGGACAAAATCACTGGATGAGTCTGCCTTGTGTGTGTTTGCTCTTAAACAAATTAATGATAGGATTAAAGAAAGACTACAATCTTGCTACAAGGGTGAAGGCACTTTAGATCTTGCATGGCTAAAAGTAAAGGACATTCCTTGCAGTAACGCGGTAAGACAAGTTGTTTATTTAAATTACCTTGTATGCAAATGTGAATATGGAAAATAACATTGTCAGTTACTAGTCTGAGAAAGATTAGGCAATAGGCTTGCTTCCCTGTTCGTAAAAGTGTATCTACTACATGTTCCATTTTAATCATTGAATTCCACCGATATTGCATTGCATCCCTTCCTACCCTTCTGTGTTAATGGCCCATAGGTAACATAAATAATTTTGTAGCAGCTTGAAACACCATTTTAAACCAGATAAGCTTAATGGTTATAATGTACAATTTAAAGATTTGTAAACACAAAAACTACTCCAAATATATATTTGAGCATTATAGACATATTAAATGTAGATAGGCTACATACTGTTCCATTGTTTTGGTGTTTTGAATACTACAACTTACCTCTGCTTCTTTAGTAAAAGATCTCAAGTTATGGTGTAATTGGTGAAGTTGAAGTTCAATGTATAACTTGCCTCAGCATATGGGACTACACAATGTTGGGTGTGATTGTCATTGATTCTATGACAAAGGTACACAGAGAAGATAAGCAAGGTAAGCAGCAGTAAAAGGTGGAGATAAGTCATCAGTGGTTTATTCCAATGAGTGACGTCCTTTATCAAGGCATATACGGTATGCTTGATGAAGGCTTATACAAGCCGAAACGTCGCTCACTGGAATAAACCCCTGGTGATTTATCTCCACCTTTGAGTGCTGCTTACCTTTTTTATCTTCTCTGTGATGGGAAAGAGTTATTTTTTGGAATTGATTTATTTGTCAATTATTCCTTCACTGCCCAAGAGATAAATGTTAGCCAAAACAGATTTAGATCTGGTGTTTTGGATTTTTTTTCCTGTCTGGTAGTCAATTGTAAATTTAATCGACCAGGTAAAAGTCTGACAACTGATGATTGTGTGTCTGACGGATGGTTTACATCTCTTGATCAGCTTTTTAAAGGACTCACACAACAAAAGTATTTCATGGCTCACAACACGTCCACTATCTTATTAAGGTGTCCAAAGACAAAAAATGAAAATTATTAATCCTAATTATCATGTCTATGGTACAACAATGATTAATTCTGTTTGCATAAGTATATAACAAGCATAAAAGCAAAAACTGTTTGGGTCAGTTGTTACCACAGATAAAATAGTCACCATAATGGCTTTTGTGCTCATTACTGGATGTCCTAGATAAAGATTTATCCACTAAGGAATATATATATATATATATACATAGGGAATGTTCTCAAGTTTTATCCATACAGGGTAGAAGTTTTCCTGCTATCCATAAAACCTCATATATTCTTTATAATCCACTGGGATAACCCAGGTACGGACACAGACTAAAAGGTTCTACAAGCAAGGGCCCCGTGTTCTAAAATAGCTCAGAGAAAAGCACTCCCTTATGTCTTTCTAACAATCCACCGGTATCTGTGAGCCATGGAATTCACTAGCTCCGTCACTTGCATGCAATCTAATAGACAGTAATAATTTTAGCCTACAGTGGACCCCCTTACCTACTGGGACCCTATGCAAGTTCTCAGGATGCATTTATGGTATGTCCAATCTAGGAATAACCCCTATGGAAAATAATATATTGCAGAGAATTACCATGATTTATCCAGACCTCTGTATTCAGTATAAATTGGCAGCGTCAACATTTTGGAGATAAATTCTATTACAGGACAAATACAAAGAAAATCCCTCTATGTTTTGCATTCACATCAGAAACTGGCAGCTTATAGAATAAAGCCGACAATGCTGGAACACGGTGGGAAACCTGCCTTGAATTTCACTTTTCTAATAGATGACTGGTGCATTAAGATACTTGTTGCATATAAATTGAACAGTCTTGGACACTCTTTAGTAGCCCACCTGGCGGTCCAGTGTCACAAACAACTTCAGGATGCATGTCAGTAGAGCACCCTAGCCTAACTTACACAAGTACAAAAGAAAAAATCCTGGAAGCACTCTAAGTAAAGATCCTTTATTGACACAAGCAATGTTTCAACTCCAATGAACCTTTCTCCAGCTTAAGAAAGACTCATTGGAGCTGAAACATTGTATAGGTCAATAAAGGATCTTCACTTCGAGTGCTACCTGAATCTCTATTCTTTTGTACCTAAATGGAACCCTGGATCAAGTCCTGTAAAGGTGTGCACCAATAAGTTCTTTTTTTTTATCTATGATTCTAATGCTGCTAAGTTCATTTGTGTATAACATACACGTGTCAATAGCTTCTTACTTCCACACATTTTCTGCAAAGACACTACTAATGCCAGTCACAGGTACCCATAGTATTCTACAATGTTGCAAATTTGCCTACAACAGTACCAGCCATATATCGCCATGTTACTCATAACTTTTTTACCTATTGAGAAAGTAGTCATCACACTTTCTTGGTTAATCACATACTTCTTCATTCAGGATTAAAAAAAAACTGGATTCTATGTGGCTGGATCAGTGAGGGAGAAATGCTGTCAAGATCATTTAGGTCTATCGCCACTTTTTCCTCTGAGTGTATACCAGCGATTGAGCTTATTAACAATAATGATAACTGCAAGTGAGCATGCAATTTAATTTCTTCTTTAAAAATTGGTCCATCATTTTAGATATATTTCAGTTTATGTCCTTTTAATGACCAGGGTCCCGATATTGAAAAATATAGGAGTTCTGTCACATCGGGACCGATTTAGCTGTTTATAGATAGCTTTAAATTTTTCGTCTTTACACCATCTACACTCGGTGGCTATGTGTTTAGCACTGTGGCCCTGCAGCACAACAAACCTAGGTTAAAATTAATCTGGGGCAACAGTTGTATCTAGTTTGTATGTTTTCCCTGTGTTTGCTTAGATTGCATCTGAATACATTTGTTCCTTCCCAGACTCCAAACATAGAGTATTAGGTTAATTAAAGCATACCTAACTTTACAGGTGACTTTTCAGAATAAGCTGTCATATGTGCGTACATGAGAAATATTATTTCATACAATACACTATTTCTGGACATTATATGACTTGTAATCTGCGTTTGTTAGCAGATTTCCCCTCTGCGGGCTTTCTCTCTAATTCTCAGTTTTCTTTGCGCTAGTGGGCGGAGCCTAATGGCTATCACGACTCCTATACACAACACATATAGGGAAGAGGAAAATCCTACTTTCCTATCTCCATCTATGAAATATATATATTTATTTATACAGCAATAATGAGCAGTGCAGCTGAGTATCCAGCACTAGTTTGACAGAAATCTTACCAGAAGCTGTGACAGCATGGAGGAGATTATACAGAGGTACTTAGCAGTGTAGCTGAGAATCCAGCACTGTTGTGAGACAGTAACACTTCACAGGCAGCTTCAGCACGTCTGTGTGTGTCTTTTTCACTCTGCTCCTACTCCCCCTCCCCTCTCCACTTACTTGCATGGGTAGCATGGCTGTGTCTTCTCTCTGCACTCCCACTCCTGCTCCCACCTTCACCTCTTATTAGACTTCTTTTGGCAGGCTGTGAAGAAATAC
This sequence comes from Rhinoderma darwinii, assembly GCF_050947455.1. NCBI lineage: Eukaryota > Metazoa > Chordata > Amphibia > Anura > Rhinodermatidae > Rhinoderma > Rhinoderma darwinii. The sequence continues at coordinate 231,902,252 of NC_134689.1, read as the reverse complement.
ACCACCACTTCATGCAGTCTGTCTCCTCTACACTGAAAAAGTTGATTTATTTCATGTAAACTATTAGATTAGCATAAATTCTATGAAACGTTAGTGTCCATTTAACTTATTTGAATATTTGCTTGTTTCAGATGAGCTCTTTGCTATATCTTATAGAGGGAGGTAGTGTTTCCATCCTGGAACACACTCTATACCACCCGAATAGGACACATGAACAGTTAGGATATCCCTTTTGATTATTAGTGTTAGACACATACAAGCCAACGAAGGCATTTGTTTTTAATGGATTTGTATTTTATTATTATAATTGTTCTTGTTACTATTAATATCTTTTTCAAATTCTTTATAAATATTATTTTTTTTCTGCTGAATCAATTATGCTATCCAATATTAATATAGGCGAGGTATTATATATATCTTTTTCTTGATGTATATAATGAGTATGAAGCAATGAATCCTTGAATTCTTAGGATACTTGAACACAAAAGGTTTAGATAACATTTGCATGAAAATAGAGTTCAATGTATACTTTGCTTATCCCCCTGAAGAATTAGATATCCATTGCAAAATTCTACAGAGGCATCAACTGAACACAAAAAATTAATATACTGCGTGAAATGGTAAAACATGGTAGAATTGCAGCGTTAGGAAAAACACATTCAGAAATCTTGACATGTCTGGCGATTTATTATTCTCCCACTTGTAATTGTTCCTATGTACTGATACTTATCTAACTAGTGCGGGCATGCACACACAAACGGTTTCTAAATTCTGTTATAACGCTCCATATCTCAGTGCAGTAATAGAGTTAAAATATAGAAATTTGTCTGCCTGCAGTCACCTCAAATTGGAGCGCAAGAGCTGACTGCATATGGATTTATTATTGAGTTCAAAAGGGAGCTGTAGGCTCCCCATAGTGGGGTTTGCTGGTCACCAGAATATCATAAATTAACTGTATGGATAAACAGGAAATAATCAAGCTGAATATGAAGCTTCGACCCCTATAAACATACACTATGAAATAAGTCAGCATAAGATAAAATGATATTCAGCATTCGAGTTACGTGTTAAGTATTTTTAAGTTTCAGGAATTGCAATACAAATTGTATGCGTTAAATGCATAGATGTAGCAGAGCTGACTGTGTAATTTGGCACACTTCATCATGAGATATCAATGTCCTATCTGTGACCCTGCATAGGAATAAATGTAAATGCGGTGTAATAAAGTAACTCAGCTTTAACAATATTTTAACCATCCAGTCTTCTACATATAAAGCTCTGCTACATCTGTACTAAATACACAATTATGACAAATTCCCGTAATGATACGTCCATAAAAATATTCTTATTCCTTTTCAGAGCTATTGTAAAGACATAGAGGAAAATGTAAAGCAATCAGTTTGGGTCCTGACAAACAGGCCAGGGGACATAATAATCGGAAGCAGGGATAGAAAAATGTAAGAAGAGTAAGCCAAGCAGACATTTGCCTGAGGTTTACTTACAGAATAAAACATGCATAAGTGAGAAATCAAAGATCATTTTCCAGTGTTGCTATCCATTTAATGAAGCAGTTACTTTTACCATTACTTTACAGGAATAGTTAGGTTCCCAAGCGGGGGAGTTGATCAGACATTCACTTATAGATAGTCCCCTCCGGCAGTAATTGGACATCTCTATATAGGGTAGTTGGACTTGTTTAGTTTATCTGTTGTCAATTTTCTGGCAATCAGATTATCACCTCTGGCTTCTGTGTTTCCCTGGGGTTATCAAGGTCACGTCAAGTTAAAGATGTGCTAAAGTTATCTGTCCAAACACCAAGTACTAATAATGAAGCTAAGATCCAAATTAATGAAAAGCTATTGCAAAATAGCCCAGAAAGCACGAAAAGTGTTAATATTTCTTTCTGCTTAGACACTGATGTATCGCTAATGATGGGGAGCTGATGATTATACTCAATGATTATAATGACCCATAATGCTCTGTAAGTGGAAGGTAAAAGAAGATGGCATTATAAACGTGTTAAAATTAGCCTTGACGTGATGGTGGAAATACATTTACTTCTTATTTGACCAACTTTTTTCTAATAAAAGTACTTACAAGACAATCAATGGGGTAGATTTAGGGTTGGATTGAGTGTGATCTGTTGGATGTATTGGGTTACTGATAGTCCCCACAATACTAAACTGGGGCTTTGAGTTTAGGTGGTACAGCCATCTAAATTTCACATCTAATAACATTCTGTACAGTTTGACAGAATGATAACAGTCATGAATGTATTTCTTAACTGGTTTCCAACCACCGGCTGTATATAAATGTCCGGCGGTTGTGGTCCTTGAATCTCGCGCCATAGTATATTTATGGCGCTGGTTTTAGCTTGCTGCCCAAGCGATCGGGCAGCTGAATGTTGGGTCTCCGGCAGTCAGTGACTGTCAGGGACCCTAAGGAGAATATAGAAGCAGCGACTGGTCACATGATCACCTGGTGCCGTTAGTGGCAGGCTGCCGCTGGGTCTAACTAGACTCAGCACAGCCCTATTAGTGACAATAGTCAATATAAGAGGGCTGATTCCCTTTAACTGGGGCTGCCGTGCGGCCCCAGTTACAGTGGAAAGATAAAGTGTAAAACATAAAAATCCCCACAAAGGTCTTTTCTGTAAGTAAAATAAAAAACTTAATAATAACTACATTAAAATTAATCATCATTGTCGTAATGCTAGCCCAGACCCAATTACCCTAAGAAAGGCCTGTAATATATCAAAATTTACGGTAAACAATGATAATCACAAATAAAAGGTCTATTTTAGGGTATAACAAAATCATTACCAGAAAAAAATTTGCTGAAATGTAAGAAAAAATATTTCTTTACTGTTATTTAAAACTTCAAGCCTAGAAATTCTAAAATAGCAAAACATGTGTATAAAAATGATTAAAAAAAAAGAAACCTGCATTGTATACGAAATAAACTTCGCAAAAATCACGTCGCTAGCCCGACAAATAAAGACGTTATAGCCGCTTAACTAACGCATGCTAAAAATGGCTAAACGGTGTCTGGTCCTGAAGGATGAAATTAGCCAGGTCCTGAACCGGTTAATATATGGGTGCCCCTGCCTCGGTAAAGTAGGGGGTAAAAAGGGTCACTAGAATTTTGTAGCCACATCTTTCCTTTTCTTTCACCTAGTTTTGAAGATGATATTGTTTTGTACTGGTTGAGTGGTATCACGCACTCTGGATTATTCTCTTTGTTGAAACAACCTATTCAAAATGAAGAAAAAGAAAACCTCGAAATTGTAATAGAGAACATCTGTGAAACTTCATGCAGAAGCTATATATTTAGAGCCAATGATGGGATTACATGTCATCATGTAAGATCGGGAAAGACTTTCAAAAAGTCTTTCGATCTCGTCCTTGGGTCTTAACATACATCTCAGACATGGACCCGCAATATTTTCATGTGCATGGACCTCAACTATTACAAACTTTGTTGCTTGATTACAGGAAGAGTCCCTTTGTTATCTATGTACAGTGGCCTATTCAGGAGTGAAGGACTTTGTTCACACTAGCATCATGGCTTCCATTTATAATAGACAGCCATGTGGGGTCTGTTCAGTGGCGGACACAGACTGCAAAAGGCCCCTGTGCAGATAATGTGCCAGGGCCCCCCCGCCCCCCCCCCAATACCGACAAAGTTACCTAAACATATATATGCATATAAAAATAAACCTTACTAATAAAAATTATGAAGGAAGATTTATATTGTACATTTTATTACCAGTTTAGAACACAAGTAACACATTTTTTTCCGGGTTAAATTCTTATCTAAACTAAGTCCCTAAATGTGGGCAAAGAAAATGAAAAACCTATACTCACCTCCTCCGGCGCCTCCGTTCCCCCTCCGCAGCCCCTATCCCTTTCTGTGTTTACAAAGCTGCTGTGGTGACGCGCGGTCGATGGCACATGACCGCTGCAGCCAATCAATGCCCTCAACAGCGATTTGCTGTGGAACTACTGTCCTCAGCAGCACACCAATGAGGAGTTATTGGCAGCAGCGGTCACGTGCCATCGGCAGCGCGTCACCAGTGCAGCCTTGTACACTTGTAACACAGACCGAGACAGGAGGATGGGGGCTGCGGCGGGTGAACGGAGGCGAGGGAGGAGGTGAGTATAGTTTTTTTATTTTCTTTGCCCACATTTAGAGACTTAGGTTAAATTGAATCATTGAATATAACACAAAGCACTCATGCAACTGAGATGCAATAATTTAGATGATCTTATCATGCTTAGCTTACTGCACTGTTACCTATCAAGCAGGACTGAATCTCAAGATATCTACAGAGGGGGCTGTATGGCGTTATCTACAGGGGGGACTGTATGGCGCTATCAACAGAGGGGGCTGTATGGCGTTATCTACAGGGGGGACTGTATGGCGCTATCTACAGAGGGGTCTGTATGGCGCTATCTACAGGGGGGTCTGTATGGCGCTATCTACAGGGGGGACTGTATGGCGCTATCTACAGGGGGGACTGTATGGCGCTATCTACAGGGGGGACTGTATGGCGCTATCTACAGGGGGGACTGTATGGCGCTATCTACAGGGGGGACTGTATGGCGCTATCTACAGGGGGGACTGTATGGCGCTATCTACAGGGGGGACTGTATGGCGCTATCTACAGGGGGGACTGTATGGCGCTATCTACAGAGGGGGCTGTATGGCGTTATCTACAGGGGGGCTGTATGGCGTTATCTACAGGGGGCTGTATGGTGTTATCTACAGGGGGGACTTTATGGCGTTATCTACAGTGGGGTCTGTATGGCGTTATCTACAGGGGTTCTGTATGGCGTTCCCTACAGGGGGGGTCTGTAGGGAAAGTCATACAGCCCCCCCCTGTAGGGAACGCCATACAGACCCCCCTTTAGGGAACGCCATACAGACCCCCCTGTAGGGAACGCTATACAGCCCCCCCTGTAGGGAACGCTATACAGCCCCCCCTGTAGGGAACGCCTTACAGCCCCCCCCTGTAGGGAACGCTATACAGCCCCCCCCCTGTAGGGAACGCCATACACCCCCAATCACTCAAAAAAATGCGACCTACAGTGTGAAAAGACAAAAGACATGTATCCCCTATCCACAGGATAGGGGATACATGTGTGATCGCTGGCATTGATAGGGAGAGCGGGGGACCGAAAGTCCCCCGAAGTTCTCCATCACTCACCTCTGACTTCCGGTGTCTGCGCAGCTCAAGTGTGACCGGCGCTCCATTCATTTCTACGGAGCTGCCGACACAGACCCCGGAAGTCCGAGGTTTGTGATGGAGAACTTCAGGGGACTTTCGGTCCCCCGTTCTCCCTATCAATGCCAGCGATCACACACGTATCCCCTATCCTGTGGATAGGGGATACATGTCTTATGTTTAATGGCAGAGCGGGGAGATACTCCCTGCTCTGCCGTAGTGTTCCGTGGCATCGCGCTGTAGCAGCCATAGCGGCAGCTAGCGGAGATTCCGGCCAAGGTGGGGGCCCGTGCCGGCAGGTGACGCGGGCCCCCTCATGCCGCGGCCCCGTAGCAGCCGCTACGGCTGCTATAGCAGTAGTTACGCCCCTGTGTTAGGGGGAGTTCACACTGAGGTTTTTTTCGCGAAAAACGTCAGAAAGTGCCTCCCATTGAAATCCATGAAATTTTTCCTGCGAGCAGTAAAAACCGCATGCGGGAAAAAGAAGCGCAATGCCCTTTCTTCGGGCGTTTCTGTCTCTGACTTCCCATTGACAACAATGGCAGGCAGAAAATGCGTTTTTTGCTGCGTTTCCCTGCCCACGGCCCGATGGCCGAAAAACGCCACAAAAAAACGCAATGAAAAACGCGGGAAGTGTTCTACCGGCAGGTCAAAATATGCCTCAAAATTCCGGAAGGAATTATGAGGCAGATTTTTCTACATAAAAACTTCTCCCTTCTGACATGAACTTTTTAACTTCATCTACCTGTCCTCTGCAGTCTGCACGTCCTCCACTCGTCCTGTGTCTGTCCTCCGCTCATCCTATGAGTTCTCCGGCAGTCCTGACTGTACTGTCCAGCCGCCCGAAGTCTTACGTCGCACCGCCCCCTGTCCTCTCCCCTGCCTGAGCGCTCCTCCTACCACCAGCATCGCCGTCCTGTCCTATTCATCTGTGCCAGATTGGCAGTGCAGTGTAGCGGCTATCACCGGGCCCGGGCACCCGCCCCCTCCCTCCCGATTGGTAGTGCAGTGTGGCGGCTATCACCGGGCCCCCGCCCCCTCCCTCCCCTCATGCCTAGTGTTGTGATGCTACTAGGCATGAGGGGGCCCGTGCCGCCAGGCCTGGTACATAAAATGTAATGTGCCTGTCAGGGCGACACGGGCCCCCCCATGCCGCGGGCCCCGTAGCAGCTGCTACGGCTGCTACTGTGGTAGTTACGCCACTGAACGGGCCCCCTTCCCACGCGGGGCCCTTGTGCAGCTGCACCGGCTGCACATGCGGTATGTCCGCCCCTGGGTCTGTTTTCAAAAGGATAATGGTGAATCTTGACCTGGGTTCCGATATACTCTGTTCATGCCACCATAACTACTAGAAATCAAAGCAATGTAAAACAATAAAATTGTATATTGCTAAACCTTTCTTTTACACTGCTCTGTATAACCATTGCTGTGTAAAAGGTGAACATACACGTTTATTAGGTCCTGATTCAGTAAGATTAACTGGGTACAATCTCTTAGCGTTTCTAAATAACAGTTATCATGGAAAGGTCAACCAGATTATTTTTATTCTCCCTCTTCCCCAATGGTTGAATATCAATGGTTTAATATTACAGGATGGTGGTAGTAATTTAATAACTGTTAAATATCTGAATTATCGCTTAATTTTATGCTCAATCAAGACCTCAAGGTACAAAAAAGGAACGATTTCACCTCAGGGTACAGAAAGGACCCATGAATGTACCATATACAAATGTCATCTGCTTTCTTGAAATTAGTTTCCATTCCTAAATTTACTATATAAACAGCAGTTGTTTACATTCAGGTGACAACTTTTTCTGTTAAATGATTGTTTTATACAGTGAAATTTATACATTGTTTTACTTAATACTTAATTTGTTTGGCTATAAAATAGATTTGTTTTTAGCTCTACTGATAATGCTTATATATTCTGCGGCATTGGATTTTTTGGGCCTGTTAGAGAACATAAATGAGCCATCTTGCAAAGGGAGCATGGACACCGGCCATGTGTGTGGTCACCTTCCACACTAGAAATTAATGAGAGTTATGAAAATATTATGGTACTTTCAATGTTCCAAAGGAAAAGGAAAAAAGAAAGTACACGGAAACCATGTATTATATTATAATATTACCATAACTACCAAGCTAGCAGGCATAGCAGCTGCTATGGGACCCAATTGCCAAAGGGGTTTACCTCTTCTCAGAGATGATGGGTAAAAGGGAAGTGATAGGGCCAGTAGAAAACTCAATGTAGTTCGATGGGAGACAAAGCACGGGATGGCAATAAACAGGAGAGGAGTGAAGAGATAAATAGTCATAAGCTTTATATGTACTAGACTTACTTGCTGCTTAAGGTGGTTGTGGTGGAGTAACAAAAAATAACATTTCAAGTTTTCTATAGAGCCCAACGATCACTTATTACACCTATGAGCACACATATATAAAATGATTACATGGGTAACACATAGTTCTTTATTTTTTTGCACGTATCAGTGTACTTTATTTTTGCTCAAACATTGATGTTTTCCCTTTGTTATTTTGGGATTTTGCTGAAATGAAGCTAATGTAATGTTGTGTAAATGATGTCATGCTTAGGTGATATCACATACATTACCTATGTTACAAACGTGTAGCAAAACATGTAGTGATTTGGCTTGACTGTTCTCATGGCAGCAGAAATTAAAGGCAGAATTGTAGAGCAGATGGCTGTGTAACAAAATATCTTTGCTCATTTTACATGGGGCTTGGATGATGGTAGACCAGGTGAAAATATTATAGAGCACTACTATGGCAATGTTCTGTGAAATTAACAAAACTCTGTGAATTAAACTTGTTATTCTGTTACAACATAAGACACAAAACTCCATTTACTAGTCAGGCATAGATGGTAATAGAAGTCAGAGCAAAAAGTGCTTTGAGAGCAGTTGGAAAAATTCTAAATTGTTCTGAAGAAAGAAAGATACATATAATATAATTTAACAGGGAGTTGAGTTTTAAGATGAGAAGGTGTCACCTTTCTGCTTGCTAACAGTATTCTCTAATAACGCCTTGTCCGAGTGAGTCGCATGTCGGTTAAAAAATTGTACAACAAGTGCAATGTTCTTACTTTTCTGGCAAGGGATCAAGTTTTGACAATTAAATTACTATATTCAAGCCTTTCCTGTTTTCTAGAATGCTGCAAAAATATAGTGAATAAATGAAAAATTCAGGGGAAAAAACAACAACAATAAAGGACATGAGAGAAGAGTAGAAGAAAGTCAGACTGGAACGTAGATGGAGTAGGGAACTTTGTGTCTTGTAAATTATGATTTACAGGTGAAAGGGTAAAAAGGAAATAGTGAAGCATAGCGATGAAAAAAGATGGTTTTCCTTTACTGATTTATATATTTATATAGCACAGCCATATTCTGTGGGTCTGCACATAGAATGTATCCATTTATATTGACCCCAAACACACATAATAATTTATCATTGTGTTTTCCACTCTCAATTTAAGAAGGGTTTTGAGAAGTTTACTTAGGAAGAACATGCAAACTCCATGCAGATGAAATCAAACCCATATTATTTTATATAAATGTTCCTCCACTAAAATGTGACACTCTGCGCCAAAAAATAATAGAAAGAGAACCCACATTAATGGCAGTGAGAGGTAAGTACATAGTCCATTGCAGGATCGGGAAATGGATATAAAACATGTGCCGCAGGACCAAATAATAAATAGTAGATCGCTGGCTGCATATAAAGAGCTGACAAAAGGTAAATAAAAAACATAAGTCCAGCTAACAGGCAGAAATAAACTATAATTTGCAAGGAATATACCAACCGCGCACAAACAACCAGCCTCAACGCAGGTTTTGCTCCTCGCTTCGTCCGGGGGCCTAAAACTTAGACAGCATTAGTACATCTGCCCCATTGTCTCTTCGTTTCTTCCTTATGGTACATTCATAAAAGACTATGAGAAGTTTTAAAGTGGCATGCCTTGGGTGTTCTGTACTGACAGCTTCTTTGAATTTGTTAATGAACATTTATATTTGTGTAAAATTTTTATGAAATATTATGAAATCATGCAAGGACAATGGGCATTTGGCCATATGTATGAACATCTCCTGTGCCACTTCTTACAATGTCTTAATTTGTATGGGGGAAAAGAGACTGATTTACTAAGTGTTCTTCACCACTTATTTTCTTTGAAAAGTGACAGTGAACAATGTCAGGTGAGACCATGCATTATTCAGTAGAGTGGGCTGCATTCCCCAATAGACATGTGCACTATGTTGGAAAATACCAGGGGCAGACATACCATATGTTCAACCTATGCAGCTGCACAATGGCCCAGTAGGTAAAGGGGCCCACTGCCACCTTAAAAGTAGCTAGTAGCTCCCTGCTGTCTATTAGATTGCAAGTAAGGGATTGTGCTTATGAATTTAATAGGTCATTACTTGTGAATTCTTATAAAGACAAAGCTCTATTGGACAGGAAGAGTCTATAATTTCCATGCATTCCCACTGATTAATTTTTTTCTCTCAGTGGTTTAAAAATGCAAAAAAAATAAAATAGAAGTCAATGAGCTTGTCACAAACTCCAGCTCTATTTTATAATATAATATCAATGTATAAATAAAAGGTCTAATAATTTCTTGCATCATCAATAAATCTTCATAAATAAGAATGTCTACCACAGAATTACAGACTATGAAGTGGTGGCTTCAATGTCTATAAATATAAATTAAATTGCTAAAAAGACAGCCCCCCCCCTTCTATTACGAAGTAAAGGAAAGCTAGGTCATACGGTATATGCCAAAACAAAGAGAATACTGCAAAAAATTGTAGGCACTTGTTTTTGCAACATTTTCCAGATATAAAGTGAAAAAGGGTGGTTTCTTAAAATCCAATTTATTTCTGCTAATGAGGAAATGACATACAAGAATCAGAATGACTGATTGGGAGGTCAGCCCAGCAAGCATATAATTTTATTATTGCAGCCACCCGGATTCTAATTATTTCCCTAAAGGCTTGTGTTCAATGTCACAAATTCAACAATAGAAACATGTTAAAAGGAAGGACTGTTCCAAGTTGAAGCTTGGGAGACATTAATTTAATTACTCAATGACTCATCAATGTTTAAGTAAAGCATTTACAATTATGTCTGTAGGCATCTGGATTTCTGGATTTTTGTTAAGGAATAATAGAAGGAAAAAAAAACATATGATAAGAGAAAACACAAAGATATATTTTACGTTATGAATATTAACTATCAGCTAAATCTGTCTGTTTACCAGAACAATATCAACAAAACGATGTTGAATTTACATTGACGATTTACATATCTTTGTGGTGATAAAATGATGTCGAATTTTGATTGAAAATTGAAAAACACAGACTAAACAAAATAATAAATAAACAAAAAATGTAGCCAATATTAGAGCTATAAAGGAAGCTCCACCTTGGAGCCGCGTAACATATTATAATAGGTAATTGTATCATCTGTAATTGATAATAGATCATGACAACCGTATGGAAATATAATTTCTTACTGCACATAATTTAATACATATACTGTATGTCAAAATAGGCTGCCTTCAAAATAGCCTAAAGCCTAACTTCATTGAAAATGTCAACTTTAACACTTCCATGATCAATACAGCGGTTCAATCACGCGCGTCGCGCGGACCTATGTAAGTCAATGGGGCCATTCAGACATTCAGTGTTTTTCACGCATCGTGTGCCCGCTGCATGCATCAAAACCACTTGACCTAAGGATGCCATACGCGCAAAAATAACTCAGACATGCACCAAACACTGATGACACACGGAACTGCAACACGCGCAAAACGCAGCGTTTTTTACGAGCGTAAAACGCACATGTTCGTATAAATAAGGCCTTAGGGACATTTTCTCTTAGAAATGGACAAAATATTATTTGCTTATTTTGCAGCCAGTTGTAGCCATTTATAACTAATATATTGGATTTAACTATTATTTATGATAATATTATTTTATAAGTGGTGGCCATTCTTTTAAGCTCATTAAAATGTAAATTAAATTTTTTATTACATTGGCATTGTACTGATTGACAAATTTCCTATTTTTAAGCCAATTTCCCACATATAATGGAGACAGAAATATGGATCCATATTCCAGCATTTCAACCTCCATTGACTTTTACGTGTCCTAAATTTATCTGGCAAGGCAGTTTTTCTAGCTTTTGCTCACCTCTAATAGTGAATCATACAATATAGTGTACAATAAAAGCAGTGAATAACTTATATTGGTATTTTACATTGTTCTCTATTATTTGTATTGAGCAAAGGCCAACATGTTTTAACTTGTGTGTGATTGTGGTACTAACATCCTCTTTCTAACACTACCTTGCTGACCAGGCCATTTTGCGCGTTCATGACCAAGGATTATTTTTTGTTTTTTCACGGTCACATTCCAAGAGTCGTAACATTTTTTTTATTCCGTCGACATAGCCGTATAAGGGCTTGTTTTTTGGGGGACGAGTTGTATTTTGTAATTGTACCATTTTTGGATGCTTATAATATATCGATTAACTTTTATTAACTTTATTTTAGGAGAGAATTGAAAATAAGCAGCTATTCCAGCATTGATTTTCACATTATAAATTTACGCCGTTTACTATGCAGCGTAAATAACATGTTAACTTTATTCTATGGGTCGGCACGATTACGGGGATACCAAATATGTAAAGGTTTTATATGTTTTCCTACGTTTGCACGTTAAAAAGCCTTTTAGAAAAAAATTACTTGTTTTTGCATTGCCGCATTCCAAGAGCCGTAACTTTTTTATTTTTCCGTCAATGTGGCCGTATGTGGGCTTGATTTTTGCGGGCCAAGGTGTAGTTTTCATTAGTACTATTTTGGGGTACATAGGACTTATAGATTAACTTTTATTTATTTTTTTATGGGGGGAATGGGAGAAAAGAGAGAATTTTGCTGTTGTTTTTTACGTTTTTGTGGACGCCGTTCTTCCGGCGGTTTAATTAATGTGTTCATTTTATTGTTCAAGTCGTTACAATTGCGGGGATACCATATATGTGTATGTGTTATTTGTTTTGACACTTTTACTAAATAATACCACTATTTTGACTGTAAATTATTTTTATTTTTTTACTCAAACTTTATTTAACTGCTTTACATTTATTTTTTCAGTCCCACCAGGGGACTTCACTATGCGATCTGCTGATCGCATATATAATGCTTTGGTATACTTAGTATTGCCTGTCAGCGTAAAACTTAGGCCCCAGGCTGCCATGGAAACCCGACTTCTTTGCGGGGTGCCGATGGGGTGACAGAGGGAGCTCCCTCCCTCTGTCAAACACATTAGATGTCGCTGTCGCTATTGAAAGCGACATTTAATGTGTTAAACTGCCGGAATTGCAGCGCACTTCGATTCCGGCAGTTGCGGCAGGAGCCAGGCTGTGTATAAGGAGGATGGATATATCCGTCCTCCTGAGCGAACTAGCAGCTGCAGAGGACAGATATATCCGTCCTTCGGCTCTAAGAGGTTAAAGGGGTAGTCTCAGGAACATTTTTTTTAAATGACAGTTTGGGCTTCTCTATCCTATGGCGATCTGCTGTTACCCCTGGGGAAGCCATATCTTGACATACAGTACATGCACCCTTCATGGACATTCTTGGTTTGCTGTTCTGGCACATAAAGGAGAGTTAAGCGGGGGACCCACTTTATGACATCCCTATGCCCTATTAAGGTATATGGACAGGGTTTATCATTCTGAGACAACCCCTTTGAATCACAACATTAAGTAACTTCATAAAAACTTGACTTTCCTTATCTTGTACTAATTTTGAGTTACATAATGTTTTCTTCTCCATGTCACATATTTTCAAAAGCCAATCTGAAGCATAACACCAACCCATTATCCACTCCACTGAAAACTCAAGCCAAGTCCACACTCATGAAGGCTCTCGTCATATTTTAATACGCTTGAGTGGTATTGTGGTTTCCAAGAAAAAGCCCATTGTATATGAAGCTGTAGTGGAAAGTGTTAAATCAATAGCACCACTTCTCCATGAGCAATCTAATACTGCTACGTGAGTACAGATAATAGCTCTAAAATAGGAGATGATGTTATGTGGCGCATCCTTGCATCCCAACTGCAGCTCAGGTAACATCCATAGAATACAATGACATTTGATGCAGTTATGTGTAATTACGGTTAGAGTACATTAGAAGTATGTGGTAGGGTGTGCACTCATACTCATTTATGCTGCTCGTTCTTGTAATGGCCCTAAATGTGATGGTGCTAACTGAGCACCACTTTGTGGTTACCAATGGCATGAGGAGCTGCCCTTTTAAGAATCTTGTGTAACCTAATGTAGATAACTAATTGGAGTTTCTTAGAAAAACACTTGAAATGCGTGCCTATTTGAGGTTAATAGAAGACATGTTGCTTATATATACTCCGCCAGATGACAAAAGGCGGCACGTTATTATTTGTAAACCTTCAGGCCTGTGTAGGAGGAGAATCAAAGTACTCTGGATCCTCATACATTTTTTTCTATGTTGATTTATGAGGATTCAGATCATCACAGTTACTGTAAGAAGATTTTAATACTTACAGTATGTCAGCCTCATAAATGCGGAACAAGATGAATGCCTGGAAACAAAAGCTGATAAATCTTAAAATATCATCAACGTCATTGTTGATGCCACTTTAACTAAACCAGTAGGGAACTGCAGTTATCCATATGTATGTTTCTCTCTATCTTGCGTCGGAGCAAGTGTGGTAATAGTAAAGGGCAGTGTCAGGAATCTGAAACTTGACCATGTTGCCCTGTGAGTTCAGTGGGCACAATACAGCAACTATTTATGCCAAACAAATACTATAATTCTTATTCCGAACTGCCCCTTTAAATTATTGCCCACAAATATTTTATAGTAGAAAAACTTCAGTCTATGCTGATCTATGTTCGGTTCCGTAGAACCGAGATAGCGCAGGTAGCTGAGTATAGACCCTAAAATGGGGTTGTATTACATCCGTCTGAACTGGCCTTAGTGAAGATTTCCATAGTCTTGAAAAGCTTGGTAAATGCTGAAATGAAAAGCTGTCCTTTTATAGTCACAATGAAAGTCCCCTTGTTAGCTGCATCACTCTAGGAATAAAAAGTATAAAAATAATTTATCCAGATCCTTGTATTAACCTTGGATATATTTATATATTCTAATTAGGTTAAACACAGTCAAATATAGGCTGCCAGCGATAAATGAGATGGGACCAAAGTTTCCATCCACTAAATGTTGGGGAATTAATTAAAGTGCCCTTTAATTCTTTCATCCGAAATGATAGAAAAGTTAGTTTCAGAACTACACAAAAGAACTTTAAATGTGTGGAGTTTTATTTAAACCCCGCCAAACCCCCAATAAAACAGCAATGTAAAGTATTTTATCTGATATACATATTCAATGCTGGAATGCTCATAACACATTTAATAAAGTCTATAATATATATTGTCCTTTTTGTCTACAGCAGCAACATTAAAATAAGGTTTTAAAGAGGTATTTTCATTGAGGACTATGCGCATAAACCACAGAAAACACAAAACCTGTCGCTAGATGTTAGGGCTCTAAACCACCAGCATGTTGTTATACTGTTGGGGTTTATCATACTATACATTCCCCTCTGGAAACTGTCCGCTTTAGCATTTTGTCTAAAAAGGAGTTCTAATACATTGTGTGCTGTCTGTACATTACCAGAGAAGATTCCTGGGATGAGTTCAGGCGTACAGACCTCGGCTTCATCTGAGCACTGAGCATGTGCAGGATGCCGTTGGACTCCTCTATAGATCCTTCTCTTGTAATGTACAGACAGTGCACATTGTTTTATAACTTAGTTTAAGCCAAAAATGCTAAAACCGACAATTTTGAGAGGCGCATGTTTAGGATACTATTCCCCATCAGTATAATGAAATGCAGGTGGTTTAGTGCCGTAAAATCTAGAGACAGATTCCCTTTAAAGGGGTTGTCCAGTTTGGGGGCTGTTTTTTATATTGATAACCTATTCACAGGATAGATCATCAGTATATGATTGCTGGGATTAACTGGCCTGGCTGCCTCTGGGAGCCGGAAGCTATGTAGTGGTCCGTGCCGGAAACAGATGGCTCCGACCAGGGCCGGCCTTAGGATAGATGGCACCCCGTGCAAAATAATCTTATCGGTGCCCCATCCCATCATAAAAAAATGCCCCATAAGAAAGTATGATGCCCTATAAAGTGACCCCACATAGTATAATGCCCCTTTAGTGCCCCATACAATATAATAATATTTAATAATATAATATATTATAACACCTTCAAGGACACAGTATTTTGTCCTCTAATTGTGCCCACACAGTATTATGCCCCCTAAGTGCCACACACTGTATAGTGTACACTTAGTGGCCTCCACACAGTATAATGCCCCCACCCCTTGCTGCCACACACCATCCCTCCTTGTAGATAGTGCCCCCTGTAGATTGTGCCATCCAGCCACCCTCTAGACAGTGCCATAATCCCCCACCTCCCTCTTGTAGACAGTGCCACACAGCGCCTTGTAGATAGTGCCACACAGCTCCCTTGTAGGTAGTGTCACACAGCCCCCTTGTATGTAGTGCCACACAGCCCCCCTTGTAGGTAGTGCCACACAGCCCCCTTGTAGGCAGTGGCACACAGCCCCCTTGTAGGTAGTGCCACACAGCCCCCTTGTAGGTAATGCCACACAGCCCCCTTGTAGGTAGTGCGACACAGCCCCATTTATGGACAGTGACGTTGGGGGCTTCTCCTGGAGCCGAATCACCGCGCCAGCAACGCTGTGGACGGGGATTCCGCTTCAGGAGTTGCCCCTGATGTCACTGTCCATATATGTGCGCCGTCCAGGAGCGGATTCCCCTCCTTCACAGAGCTGCAGTGGTGCTATGTACAGGAAGGGAGGGGGTGCCATCTACGGAGGCTGCAAAAAAATCTCCTCCTCACATGCATTTCACGCTGTGAGGAGGAGGAGAGAAAGCACAGCCGTGGTTCAGAGGAGTGCCGCGGAACCCTGTTTGGAAACCACTGGCCTAGTAGATAGCAGAGCAGGGAGATACCTCCCTGCTCTGTTAGGCTGGGTTCCGTTTGGAATTTTGAGGCAGATTTTGCTCTGCATTGCACATCGATTTTCACAGCGTTTTTCCACCCGCGGCCATTGAGCTCTACGGACATAAGACGCCCCAAAATACGCTTTCTCTGCCTCCCATTGATGTCAATAGGAGGTCAGAGACGTAAACGCCAGAAGACAGGGCATGTTGCTTCTTTTTCACGTGAGACGGTTTTTCCCCAAAAAATGCCTCCGCCTCCCATTGAGGAGGCAATTTCGGCCGTTTTTTGGCGCGTTTTCCGACTAGGTTTCCGCATCAAAAAATGTGTCAAAAAACTCTGTGTGAACTGACCCTTATAGTGTTCAATAGTATCTGCGGTGTCGCTTTGGCTGCTACAGCGGTAGCAACACCACTGAGAGAAGAAGCGCCCAGGCTGAAATCAGCTGCAGAGTCCCCGGGCCCGGGCGCTTCTGAAACACAAGCAGGAGAAGGGAGCCACTGCAGCGCCACCTTCCACCTTCTGTATGTGAAATGGCACAGGTCGCACACCCCTAAGGCTGGCCCTGGCTCCGACAACTGTATAGCGCCGTGCTGCAGCACTGCAGCTCTGCTCCTAGTCAAGTGAATAGGAGCAGAGCTGCAGTAACCCAGCACGGTTGCTATATAGTGGTCGAAGCAAGCATTCTGCTTCCGGCACTGACCCCTGAATAGCTTTCCGCACCCAGATTGGTGCGGGGTCCGTGTGTCGGACCCCCACTAATCATATACTGATGACCTATCCTGTGAATAGGTCATCAGCATAAAAAACAGCCACTAAACTGGACAGCCCCATTTAAGTAATGCAGCAAGACAACATAACATATTTGTACATTCCATGTTCCACCATTCTCAGGCAGATCATACTGTACATATAAAGCATTGAGATCAGATGAAGGGCTTACAGGCAACCATGTGATTGCATCCCTGCCTTCCGTTTGGAAAAGAACCAGCATATGTTACTACTTGTAATGTATTTATTATAAGTTGCAGACACATCCCATACCATTGCAAAACTGAGCAACTTGAGATAAACATCAGGGAAATACTGGGGCAGAGGAATTCACATCTATTCGTCTGTCAACCTGCCTATGAAGGACACAGGTCATAAAAAAGATGTCAAGATCTATTTGCAAAGAAGTTTAAGAAAATGTAGATAAGTCCAAAAGCTGAGATGAACACAATTGTTATTCATACAGTATCGGTACTATTCTTAGTGTGTAAATCCCTGGTGGCAATTATTTGCTCCAGAGGTTCATTGCCCCTACAACTTAGAACTTTATTCAGTCGTTGTACTAATCTTTTTTCAAGAACGTCTAAGTAATGAGTATACAGCACTAAAATTTCACTAAATCAACCAGTCCCATTTTTGATTCAGGGGTATGTGACCAGGTACTACACCAAGCCACTGGAAAACTGTTAGCCCTTATTCACACGACAGGGTTTCCCGGCCGGGTGACGGCCGTTCATAAATCGGCCGTCACACGTCTGCATTAGAAACAATAGACCCCTAATGGGGATAATCACACGACCGATTTTTTTGACGGTGCAAAAAATGGGACATGCCCTATTTTCGGACGTTTACCCGGCCGGCCGGAACCCATAGAAGTCTATGAGGCCGGGTAATACACCGCCATCACCGGAATGTGTCCCGAGTGATGGCCATGTATTCCGTCGCTCGCGCTCTCTCTCCTCCTCCTCACAGTGAAGAGTGCATGTGAGGAGGAGGAGGGTCTTTTTTTGCTCCCTGTAGGAGTCGTAATCCCCAATCCCCGGCCGGGGATTGGGGATTCCGCTACAGGAGAAGTGAGTGACTACACTGTCCATATATGGACACAGCGACGTCACTCACTTCTGAAGTGGAATCCCCGACACCTTGGACGGGGATTCCGCTACAGGAGAAGTGAGTGACTACACTGTCCATATATGGACACAGCGACGTCACTCACTTCTGAAGTGGAATCCCTGACACCTTGGACGGGGATACCACTACAGGAGAAGTGAGTGACTACACTGTCCATATATGGACACAGCGACGTTACTCAGTTCTGAAGTGGAATCCCTGACACCTTGGACGGGGATTCCGCTACAGGAGAAGTGAGTGACTACACTGTCCATATATGGACACAGTGACGACACTCATTTCTGAAGCGGAATCACCGACCTTGTGGCCGGGAATTCCGCTACAGAAGAAGTGAGTGACCAAACTGTCCATATATGGACACAGTGACGTCACTCACTTCTGAAGCGGAATTCCCGACCTGTGGCCGGGAATTCCTCTCCAGGAGAAGTCAGTGACTACACTGTCCATAGATGGACATTGAAGTCAGTGACTTCTCCTGGAAGGGGGGGGGGGGGATGGGTGCAACCTACAGGGGGCTGTGTGGCATTACCTACAGGGGACTTGGTGGCATTACATACAGGGAGCTGGGTGGCATTACATACAGGGGGCTGGGTGGCATTACATACAGGGGGCTGGGTGGCATTACCTGCCGGGGGCTGGGTGGCATTACCTGCAGAGGGCTGGGTGGCATTACCTGCAGAGGTCTGGGTGGCATTACATACAGGCGGCTGGGTGGCATTACCTGCAGGGGCTGGGTGGCATTACCTGCAGAGAGCTGGGTGGCATTACCTGCAGAGGGCTGGGTGGCATTACATACAGGGGGCTTGGTGGCATTACCTGCTGGGGGCTGGGTGGCATTACCTGCAGAGGGCTGGGTGGCATTACCTGCAGGGGGCTGGGTGGCATTACCTGCAGGTTGCTGGGTGGCATTACCTACAGGGGGCTGGGTGGCATTACCTACCAGGGGGCTGGGTGGCATTACCTACCAGGGGGGCTGTGGCATTATCTACAGAGGGCTGTGTGGCAACAAATTTAAATTCAAATCATCCGATTTTAAAATTGACAGGGAAAAAAACGGATGCAAAACGGGTCAAAATCGGCCTTTAAAAACGGCAACACGGCCCGGAACGGAAGCAAAACAGATGCAAACCGGCCGGGAAAAACGTCCCAAAATGGACGTTTTTATCGGCCGACACTCGGACCCGATCGTATGAATGAGGCTTTAAACACTGTGTTTTCCTTGGAAATGTAACATTTGCTATGAGGACATTCACCCAATGAAAATGTTAGTGTGCTAGGGTTTTAGATACCTATTTGAGTTGTCTAACCTTCTATGTTCAGTCTAATCTCTGCCTTTTAGTTTCTTCTGAACATCTGATAGATGGGTTACCTCTGCAAACCGTATGAAACACAAGTTTCAAAGGTTCTTTAGATAGAGTAAGCTACATATCAACCCGGCTTTCTCACGGAACAACATTAATATAGCAGGTTGTACATCCCAAAACATTGTTGTTAGTATTCTGCCCTCGAAGATTGCCATGCCACAAGCTTCCCACTGCCTTTTGATTTATTTATTTCTTGAAATCAAATGACAGCAGAATCCCGAAAGACAAAACATACTTCAATTCTAACGCCTTCTCTGCACAAATCCAGACTGTAAAAGAAGTAATCTATTCTATATGCTTGGGAGTGGTTTGTAGATTTAGAGGGAACACATGCCATTGCCTAAAAATATTTTGTTCATGCTTAGTTTTTCAGTCTCATCATGGTTTACACAAGTTCAGTAATGTAGGGCTGCCAGCTCTGCTGACATGTCTGTTTTAGTAAATACTTGTAATCCCTATGATATAAAAATACTGGAGTATCTTTTATTTTAGAAATGTGCATTATGCCTCTGTTATTCCTCTTGTAAATGTATGAATGCATTGACAGGGCGTCACCATTCCTTTGGTCAATAGGGTGTGTCCCTGCACCATCTGTTGCTGTTAGCACTGATTGGACAGTGTCTGGTATTTAGGGACACACTCCATTGACAGGTGGAATGGTAATGCCTAGTTGTCAAATTATTCCTACATTTCCGTGAGGAATAACAGAGGAATGGTACAACTCAATGTTCTAAGAAAATATGCTCCAGAATTGATATTTTATGGGAAATGCACGTATTTAATAACACAGACAAATCAGGATACTGACAGGGGCTCTTTATAGGTTTGTAAAGACTGGTTGGCATACTTTAAAGGGATTGTCTGGGTTTATATATATAGAGCTTATTCATTGCATTATGCTGAAAATGTATTTCTTATATAGATGCAACAAATTTGTACCGATCATATTCTACAGGCACAGATGCCTTGCTTGTTTGGTGGAGTCACCAATGGGTTCATTATCACCAGTGATAAGTATTACTTGGAGCTAGAGATGAGCGAATTTCCTGAAACTCATTTTGGGACAGATTCGGTCAAATCAGCGTCCATCAGCGTTTTCTAACGTAATGCACTGCGCCTGTGCTAGTTTGCTGGTGTTCAAGTGCAGATGAAAGCTTTATATAATACTTTCATCTGCGCTTGTGTAGATGCAGTGTATTACAGAAGGAGACAATGATGGACAGTGTCGTGTCACGGGCCTCTCCATCGGCAGCCATTTTTTGGGCAGGAGCGGAGGGGTTGTCCAAGGAGGAAACTAGGATAATCAGGGCTGCGGTGCTTCAATATGAAATAAAGTGAAGCAGACCTTCTAAACTCAGTATATTAGTAAGTGCCATACAGTACATCTCCCTTATCTACTGTTTCAACAATATAAATAACGGAAACAACGCCTGCGATTCACGCACGCGTACCCCAAAGTTTCGGATTTTGCCATATATAAAATTTTGGGGAAATTCAGACCGAATTCAATTTGTGTAGAATCAATTTGCTCATCCCTACTTATAGCATCTTACATAAGCCGATTTTACAGATGTTTTGGCTGCAACTCCTCGCCCAAAGATCTAGTATCTAGGATGAAGCCAGTTCGGGTCATTAAACCCATGGTCGGGCCATGGTTGGCGGCCATAATACAGGCACAAGAGTGCACCTTTATTTTGCTTATGTGAAATTGGCTATATGCTCTAACTTAAGGGGGCCTGTCACATGTTTGCCAATAGTCCCAATTTTGGCAGGACAAGCCTGCAAAGCAGACCACAAAATGACTGGGGTTCATGCAAATTTGCACGAAAAGTGGACATTTCCAACAATTTGGGTCCCGATTTGGGGGATTTAAATGTTGATACTGTAAGTATGCTGTTGTTGTGACAAATTTCCTTCAGGTGTATCAGTGTACATGTTTTATATTTTGCTGCTGCACTTATAGACTAGCAAATACCCAAACTTTATATTAGCTGTACCGAATATTGAATTTTGTCCTTTCAATAACAGGGCTTATTGTCTAGTCTAATCGTTTTGAATGTAAACTTATATGAGCAGTATTTTGTTACTGGTCTGTTAGAAACTGTTTTTGAAATTAAAGTTGTATTTTTTTTATGCTTTTATGCCTGTTTTGTACTAGATATATAAAACCACTGTAGATTATTGTGCTATATAAATGAATCAATTAATTAAAGTGGTTGTGGTCAGAGGGGTCCCTCCACAATAAGCAGATCAAGAAGTGTGCCACTATTCAGACCACCAGCAATCAGCAAGTGTTCAATTTATCTGCAGTGCCACCACAGTGGAAAAGAGGCGTTACGCAGAAAATTACAAAATATCAATGCGGTTTAGTTAGACATGTTAAATACTATTGCTAATTTCCTTTTACATTTAATTAATTTGTAATGCAATAATAACTTTGTATTTCTTTTCTCTGTTTTGTACAGCTCATAACAATTGCTGATGATTTCTGTGGTTTGGACATGAATGCCCCACTGGGAGTATCTGAAATGGTTCGAGGGTACCCTGTCTTTACAGAGGATCGGGACAGGATGACTTCCGTTATAGCCTATGTATATAAAAACCATTCACTTGCATTTGTGGGGACCAAAAGTGGAAAACTCAAAAAGGTAGGATTGTTATATGCTTTTAATCAGTTATAGTGTATGATATTAAATAATATTTGCCAGTAAATTAAAAATGACAAGAAATCATACGGAACAATGTGTACACATCTAGTTAGATATCCCATAGCACAGTTGCAAGTTACAGATGTAATAGATAATTCAATAATAGCCAGTAATATTGTATATAATATATGACTCAGGGCTATGGCAATGACATACTACAGCCATGTGACTATTAATAATTGGGGTCGCATCTGAGTTTTCATTTGCTGAGTCATGTATAAGAGACACATGACTGCAGTAAAGCATCACATATCTACTTGTTAATCCAGCATTAGAGTATAGTAGTCACAAGGATGAGGAGGACAGTTTATGCATATTTTATAAAAACAGCATGTGATTTCACAAGAAGAGCATTTGAACAAGAAATTGCTTGCTTTGCCCAAATGATAGCATGTAAATGTCTGTGCAAATGGTTTCTTGTACGCCACAACGCTGGATGTCTCTGATTTATTTGTGACCTACTTTTGGTACAAATCGTCATAACCGTAACTGTAATAAACCGAGACCTGCTGTCTAATGAGCTACTCCCTGTCATAATGGGTATTTCTTCTGCCTCACAAATAAGAGGAAAAAAAAGAATTTTCTCTGCTGCTTCTCTCCTGTATATACAATGTTTTTTCTTTCAACTGTTGTCACTTAATTTCACACTAAAGGGAAAAATACATCAGTGAAGCGTTTTTGTGCCAATTTAAAGTCTAATGTGACGAGGAGCAGTATATGTAATGTGTTTCTGTACTGTTATTCCTCCCACGTTTATTCTGCAAAGAATACGAGGCTTTTATGAATTCTGTTATAAAGGAAATTGTTTTGCTGTCTATGGCAACTAACTAGATATATGTTTTAATTATTTAAATCACTTCCTGGGAAATTAGGTTTAGGTTTGGGGGTTAATCAATCCGTCTGTCCTGAACTGCTAAATCACACATTTGACTATATACGGGCTTGCGTGCCTTTCTAAAATAAAGAATTAAAAAAATTGGTTGGTTTTCTTCATTTTGTTGTGTCCTACAAGGAGGAACAATAATACAGTTAAATTTCTATAATCTGATAACCCAGAAGGTCTGATAATCTGGTTCTTATTTCCAGAACGGTACTGCAATATAATATGAAATTTCAAAAGACCAGAAGTAGGAGACTGAGCTGAGACAACCAAACGTTCCAGTAGCATATTGCGTGTTATCCGGAGAACATAAACATTGGGTTACCAAGTGCATAATTACACATAAAAACTATTCTGAATTTACTTGGTTTGTTATTTTTGCTCTGAAATGGCAGTCAATACACTGGTCACGTGATCGCTTCAGTCTGTAGTTTACCGCTTCCTGATGACGCGCCGACACGGCTACACGTGACCTTTGCCTGCGGCCTACTTCCCTCAGTGTCGGTGCATCATCGAACATGTGATCAAAAGGGGCTGACGCTGCTACCAATCGTTTACTAACCCAGCCCAATTTAGGAATTTAGCATTGCGCCTGTGAAGACTGTAATTGTGGACGTCACTTATAGTTTAGTCTCCAGCACATTCTGTATATGCTCTTTAACTCATAAGCTGCAGCAAAACACTGAAAGTAGCGTGGAAGATTTATTAGGAGAAGTGATGGGGGAGCCTGTGATAAGAGGTGTAGGCAGACTTGGGGCAGAACTATTCAGGAGGACAAGCAGAGGGATGTGGTGGGCACAGATTAGTGTGCAGAGAGGCCAGCAAAGCGCATGATGGGACATGTAGGAAAAGACCGAAAGAACAGCATGCAGTCCCGCCTACAACCCAGGAGTCTGACAGCGTTTGTGGAGCAATATGGATGGTATGGTACGGAAATAATAATTTATTTTTTAATGAGGAAATCATAGAATTACATTGGAGAACAAGTTCTATGTGTTTGGGTATTTTTCTTTTTTTATTATTGGTGCCATCAGAAAACCCCTTTAATATATTATTTAGAGATTCTGTCCTAAAGGTTCTCCAACTTGACAGTTGAGTTTTATATACTTTTCTAAGACTGTCCAATAATACTGAATATATAAGAATCCATCAGGCCCTATCCATTCAGTATTAAAGGAATTTCACTGTATGATAGTTTCATTTGGTTTCAAGGTAATTGGTATGTATTGTAGCGCTATAGTCATCTGCATTATATAAAATAATAAAATATTTCAGGCCATACAAAAGGTATCTGCTGTGATGCATATGATGGAGATATTGCAGTCACATATTGGCCCTGATGCTTAACGGAGAGCAAAGGCCTCTCTGCCTCATCAGTAATATAGTATATAGTAGTACTATCAATGGCATCTAGCAGATGAGGGGGCCATGGTATTGTTTTTATGCAAATGTTAATGTAAAATCAGTTTTTTCCAGCAGCATGAAAGAAAAATCAAGAAATTTGGTGATAAAGACTTAATAAAAGTAGCAAAAAGCTTACCATACTGGTCTTCAGTACTATGCATAGTGTTAGGAAATGTCTCATATTGAACCAATTATGAAAAACGTACGTTATAAAAGTTTTGGTGCTTCAAAGGAAATCCATTAGCATTTGAAGGTAGAAAGACGATTTCAGGATAATAGACCACTTGTCATATGTGATAAGAGATGTTGACGCGTAGGGAATGTTACAAGTAGGCTGTTCAGAATCACACTATAAAGGTTAATTGACTTTGTAAAAGTGAATCATATCTCAGCAGAAACCACAAGGGTGTTTGGATGGGAAGCAGTTATGACTTAATGTTACAAATCCATAATGTCCAATTTATAACCAGTCAGGTGCATGCATCTCTTTATTCTTGGTTTAGATATTGCCTAGGCCTAAATACCAAAGGCATTCTATGTAGCTTATGAAGGACTGGGAGCATCGGGTTCCCAATGGGCAATTAAACCAAAGCAAGACCCCCCCTCTCCACCGGGTACTGCAGCATTAAAAAAAGCAACAACGAAAAAAAACAAGAACAAACCATCTGGAGGGTCATCTTGCACTTTGAATCTTGCTAGAGAGTGGGGGAGCCTTTCATGCCTGTAATGGGAAGATGTGATATGTAAACCAGTTCAAGAAAACATGGGCTTTGGTTTTGATATTATTTGTTATTGGTCCTTCTCCACATTATACTATACTCTTAATACTCTAGACTTATATTTATACAGAATAACAGGGGTACTTTACTCTTTTTACTAAACTTCCCTGGGTCTACTGTCAGCTGAAGTTCTGAGCTGAACTGCAACAGTAAATATGTTGTCTTGTTAACATTTTGCAAACGTTGTAGAACTATTTACATCAAGATTATTATTTTTTCTGTAGGAAAGTCAGACCAGAACCATAAATTAATTAAAACCCAAGACCTCTAAACTCATTCAGACCCTAAATCAGATCCCTAAAATTAACTCAAACCCCAGACCAAACCCCTAAACTTATTCAAACTGCAGCCCAGACAAAAATAAATAAAATTAAAATATATACTTACCACTCTAGGGTCTTTTTCACTTCCAGGTCCACCGCACACAACATCCAACACAAGCCAGCATCAACACCTTATATACATCACTGCACCCGACAAAACATTGGGTGCGGTGGCGCACACAAGGAGTTGATGCTGGCTTGTGAAGGACATTTTGTGCAGTGGCTCATACAGGGTGTTGATGCTGGCTAGTGTCAGACGTTGTGTGCAGTGGCGCATCCTAGGTGTTGATGCTGGCTAGTGTCGGACATTGTGTGCAGTGGCGCATACTAGGTGTTGATGCTGGCTACTGTCGGACGTTGTGTGCAGTGGCGCATACTAGGTGTTAATGCTGGCTAGCGTTGGATGTTGTGTGCAGTGACGCATACAGGGTGTTTATGCTGGCTAGTGTCGGACATTGTGCACAGTGGCACATACAAGGTGTTGATGCTAGCTAGTGTCGGATGTTGTGTGCAGTTACACTTGAAAGTGAGGAAGACCCGGGAGCGGTAAGTATATTTGGAGTATGCTTAAAGGTAGGCTGGCTAGCCTCAGGACCTTGTGTGCTGTGCCACAGCGATATTTCCGCCACCAGACCTGCCCTTACATTAGAATTGGAGAATACATTGCCCTCCTCTAAAGCTTCTATGGTGGATGGTCTGCAGGGTTCGGACAGTTGGCATCCCCGTTCTAGATTCGGACTGTGGTCTGACCAGTTGAGTAGGGCAACCTGTGTTGAGTAGGGCAACTTGTCAATGAGTATCCATCTGTACAAAATCTGAATTACCCGTGATCTTTTCCATCTCTTTTCATTCGACTTGGTTTTATGTTTATGAGTTACAGTTCTTGTCCATCTAGCTGGATAAGAGACAGTTAACCTGCCAGCATGAAACTAAATATGATGAAAGAATAGGACGCAAATTATGCTAGAATACATGTATAAAGCATAAATTATGGTTTTTTTTAAACAGGCAGGTTGCTTGCAAATGGGGTTATAGAAGTCCACGTTCTTTAACAACCACAAAAAAAGAGAGTCAAAAATAGCATAAAATAAAAGGTTGAGTCCCTATGCTCAGCATTGCAATGTGCTTGAAATCTTACACATAGTTGATAGCCCCTTGTACTTACATATGAAAACTGCTGCAATGTTCAAAGCCTTGGCTGGAGTCCACACTATTATATATTGTTTTTCAATCCGGAGTTCATTGAATTCTAACAAAGGGCATTGATTAGGCAAAGGACAAAGTGCAAACTACTGAAGGCAGCAATGTATGCTTTCAGGTGTTCGGGAACAACTTTTACCATAAAAATAACAGCCACCACAAATACTGTTCAGCATATGTCAGGGCTCATGTATCAACCAGTCTATGTCAAAAACATAGCACATAGATGGCGATCTTAGCTATAAATATTAATTGTTCCCTTTTTATTAAAGGGGTTATTGTCCCACAATAAAATATTAAATTACTTTGTTAGATTGCACAAAACATGACAATGTTCTAATTGGAATCTTTTTCACAAAAGGCTCCTGAATCTAGGTAATGTTGTTACATACTTGTTATGGCGCCTCCTGGTGTTCTTTTGATTCTTTCCCAGAGCATCCACCTAATGTATTCAGTGCAGGTGGGAAATAGCCGCTTCTAGGTCGGAGATTTATAATGGCTGGCCTGCACAATGGCGGGAATCACTGCTCAGTCCCACCGCCATAAAAAGGTCGGCGTGCTGGGACTGAGCTACTGAGCATGTGTGACCACCTGCACTGGACACATTAGGTGGGCGGATAGGGAATTAAAAAAACGCTAGGGGGTGCCGTAACATGTATATTATAGCATTATTTAGACAAAGGAGCATTTTTTTTAAAATGATACCAATTGAAAATGTGTTATGTTTTGCTGTAACAGGGAAATTACATTTTTAAAAACACTAATATTTTTGTCATTTATGCCGAAAAGTGGGCTTCATGTACAACAGGGGTTGAAAGAATTAGTCAGTAGTAGTTAGTCACCATGAGTGCCTGAATAATAGTCCTGAAGTGTGGATTATATTTATGATACCTCTACTAATCACTGACCACCCCTTGCCAATTTTACACTTCGTAAGTTAATACTAATTCTAGCTAAAACATTTTTGAATATTCTAGTTATTTTTTTCTTTTTTATATGTACCATCTATATCTAAGGTGCTACATCAAACATATAAAGTGTAGCTGGTTATGCAGTCAGGTCATTTGAACTTTATTTGAAGAAGTGATAACTAGATTTTTGGTAATGTGTTGATTCATGTTTCTGTTTCATTTCTAGCACTTTCATTGTAAAGGCTCTTTTACACCAGTCGACAATAGGCCGGTGCAGCGAGCGCGATCAACGAGACATCATTGATCGGCGCTCGTTTGCTCCTGTCACACGGAGCTATGGATGGGGACGAGCGGTCGTTACTCCGATCTCTCGTCCCCATCCATTATTAACATGTCGACAGCGCGTCTCCCTGTTTACACAGGGAGATGTGCTGCCGACAGCGATAATCTTTTACTTTTTTAAAACTATATGACCAGCAGATGATCGAGCGTTTGCTCGTTCATCTGCTGATCGCTGCCCTGTTTACACAGGGCAATTATTGGCAACGACGTTCTATGATCGTTCGTCTGCACGATAATCGCCCAGTTTAAAAGGGCCTCAATTTAACAAGGTACATGTAACATTGATTTCAGCAATACAAAAAAAAAAGAAAAGACAATGTTGGCTAAGTATAAAATGATGCAAAATTGTAACCCTATAACTACTGTATAAAAACATCAGTATTTAATGGGCATTTCCACCTAAAATCAAATATTACCTAAAAATATAAGTCCTTGGTTTGTCCTCTGCTGTCAAATTGTTAAAGATATTCGATAGTCTAGACAAATATTCTACAATTTTGCAATTTACTTGCTTTAAAAATTGGTGCTTTTTGGGGAGCTTACTTATTTCTACACACGTGATCACCCATACAGCTTACAACATGGATGAGCTGGGTACATAGATCTACATGAGCAGTGTACATAGAGCTTTATTATCTGTAAACTCATCCGTGCAGTATGCTACAAGGGTGAGCATGTGTAAAGCAGCACACAGGCTCCAAATCCCAATATCTGAATTCAGGCTCCGAATTTTTAAAGTGTGTACATTTCTAAATTTTAGAACAGCTTTCATTAAAATGAAATAAATAGGAGTTTGAAAAAAAATAAATGGTGGACCACCCATGTGGGTTCTGTAATGGCACCCATAATGGTTGCCACCCAGCCTTTATTTTGTATTTTTGTGTTCCACTAACTACATTGTGCACTCATTTGATTTCAATCATCGCCCTAGTGCAACTTTTTAATTATTTAGATGTAGGTCAGAAAACACGTGTGTAATAATATAATAATATGGAGACCTATGTATATGTAAATGTCCACTTTGCAAATCACAAAAAGTACAAAAGTACACAACTAATGAAGTTCTAACAATGTACTAGTGTGTTTCACTGCAATAGTATCAGTACAACCCTTAGGAGTTTTATAGGCAGGCAAGCTAGGAGAGGGCTTAGAAGTCTCCTGCTAACAACTTTCATGGAGCTGTCATCCACAAGGTGCCACATGGGAGCTGTGAAAGGTGTAGGATTTCTAAGTGACTATATATTCAGGAATCAAGCAGTGCACTTCAATAGGCAGGGATCACGGTGTGTCTCCGCAATTAGCTGCAACCTACAATCTTGTTCTGACAAATTAGAGCATTTTCATGAGCTCATTTTTTACACACTGTCAATCCTGTAGAATAAGCTGGGGGTGGATAAAGACATGGACGTTCTATAGTATTCTCGCTATCGTTCACAGAAACCTTTCTATACATAAATAAAAGAGGCATAGAATGCAATATGTGAGCTTGTGATAGAGACCACAGATACAGTGGCAGTGACTTCATTATGTTTTTTCAAGATATAATGTAAGCATATTAAAATGTACAATCAGATTCTCACATTAATAAAGGCTGCTTATGAAAAACGGCAGGGTTTTCTAGTTCCGCAGCTGCCCACAGTGTGAAGGTTTTTATAATTGTTCCTTAATATAATTGAATGCAGTCTCTTAGAAACAGTATATGTGCAGATTCAAACCAGCGTGTTGTTGAATATTTGCCAGCATTTCACTGTGTCATTATGTTTTAAAATGTATTATGGTACATTTGCAGGTTACCAATGATCCTATAAATGTGAATATCAACTTGAAAGGACAGCAGAATATACACATTGGACATTGTTTGATCCCACAATGCGCCAAGATAATGATTGATTAACCGAAAGCTGCTTCTGTCTTCTCAGATTGCTTCTACATAGCGCTCAATGAGTGCTGTGTGCAGAATAGAGGCAGTGCCGCTGTCTCTACTGGTCCCGGTGATCATGTGACTAGTCAAATGATAGCCGGGATGCCGTTATTGGCAGGCTGCCACTGAGTCTAACTTAACCCAGCACAGCCCTATTAGTGATAAGAGTCACTCTAAGAGGGCTGATTTCCCCTGTAACTGGGGCACACCATAATAATAATAAAAAAAGTTAAATAAAGTGCAAAAAAAGTAATAATAATTACACATAAAATACCCACAGAACCCCCCCCCCCCCGCAAATAATTTTCCCCTGACCCAATTACCCTAAAATAGACATATAATTTATCAAAATGTATGGTAGGATGTGTATAAAAATGATAAAAAAAAGAAACCTACATTTTCTATGAAAAAACATCTAAAAAATCACGTCGCTAGCCCAACAAATAAAAAAAGTTATAGCCGCTTAACTAACGTGCGCTAAAAATGGCTAGACGGTGTCTGGTCCTGAAGGCTCAAAATAGCCCAGTCCTGAACCATATATATATGTATATATATATATATATATATATATATATATATATATATATATATATATATATATATATATATATATATATACAGTGAAGGAAATAAGTATTTGATCCCTTGCTGATTTTGTAAGTTTGCCCACTGTCAAAGACATGAACAGTCTAGAATTTTTAATCTAGGTTAATTTTACCAGTGAGAGATAGATTATATAAAAAAAAAACTGAAAATCACATTGTCAAAATTATATATATTTATTTGCATTGTGCACAGAGAAATAAGTATTTGATCCCTTTGGCAAACAAGACTTAATACTTGGTGGCAAAACCCTTGTTGGCAAGCACAGCAGTCAGACGTTTTTTGTAGTTGATGATGAGGTTTGCACACATGTTAGATGGAATTTTGGCCCACTCCTCTTTTGCAGATCATCTGTAAATCATTAAGATTTCAAGGCTGTCGCTTGGCAACTTGGATCTTCAGCTCCCTCCATAAGTTTTCGATGGGATTAAGGTCTGGAGACTGGCTAGGCCACTCCATGACCTTAATGTGCTTCTTTTTGAGCCACTCCTTTGTTGCCTTGGCTGTATGTTTCGGGTCATTGTCCTGCTGGAAGACCCAGCCACGAGCCATTTTTAATGTCCTGGTGGAGGGAAGAAGGTTGTCACTCAGGATTTGACGGTACATGGCTCCATCAATTTTCCCATTGATGCGGTGAAGTAGTCCTGTGCCCTTAGCAGAGAAACACCCCCAAAACATAATGTTTCCACCTCCATGCTTGACAGTGGGGACGGTGTTCTTTGGGTCATAGGCAGCATTTCTCTTCCTCCAAACACGGCGAGTTGAGTTAATGCTAAAGAGCTCAATTTTAGTCTCATCTGACCACAGCACCTTCTCCCAATCACTCTCAGAATCATCCAGATGTTCATTTGCAAACTTCAGACGGGCCTGTACATCTGCCTTCTTGAGCAGGGGGACCTTGCGGGCACTGCAGGATTTTAATCCATTACGACGTAATGTGTTACCAATGGTTTTCTTGGTGACTGTGGTCCCAGCTGCCTTGAGATCATTAACAAGTTCCCCCCCGTGTAGTTTTCGGCTGAGCTCTCACCTTCCTCAGGATCAAGGATACCCCACGAGGTGAGATTTTGCATGGAGCCCCAGATCGATATCGATTGACCGTCATTTTGTATGTCTTCCATTTTCTTACTATTGCACCAACAGTTGTCTCCTTCTCACCCAGCGTCTTACTTATGGTTTTGTAGCCCATTCCAGCCTTGTGCAGGTCTATGATCTTGTCCCTGACATCCTTAGAAAGCTCTTTGGTCTTGCCCATGTTGTAGAGGTTAGAGTCAGACTGATTAATTGAGTCTGTGGACAGGAGTCTTTTATACGGGTGACCATTTAAGTCAGCTGTCTATAATGCAGGCACCAAGTTGATTTGGAGCGTGTAACTGGTCTGGAGGAGGCTGAACTCTTAGTGGTTGGCAGGGGATCAAATACTTATTTCTCTGTGCACAATGCAAATAAATATATATAATTTTGACTATGTGATTTTCTGTTTTTTTTTAAATATAATCTATCTCTCACTGGTAAAATTAACCTAGCCTAAAAATTCTAGACTGTTCATGTCTTTGACAGTGGGCAAACTTACAAAATCAGCAAGGGATCAAATACTTATTTCCTTCACTGTATGTATATACATACATATAAATATATATATATATATATATATATATATATATATATATATATATATATATATATATATATATATATATATATATATCTCCTAGATAGGTGCAGGTTGGTTTCAATCAGATGCAATCGAACTGCAGTCTGGAAAGTTATTAATGGGCTATGGTGATGCTGGTTATGTACCCCTCAATGATCATTATGTATTGTCTGTGAGTTTAAAAAATTAAAGTAGCTGCAGAAACAAAACCTTCCTTGTTAATCTCCTGCCGCTCCAGCATCGATGCTCCAGTGGTCCCTGCCATTTGCATATATGAGGGTTCAACCAGACATGGCAGTTTTTGCAGTGTCCTTGCCACAGGTTTCAGCCTTTGGATTGTAAAGGCTGAAATCTGCAGTGAAAAGCCGCTTTTTCTTCACCACAGACTGAGCTATTTTCCACGCTGTTGTTTTCCGCAACGTCTGCACTAAGTAAACTAAAAAGCTAAAGAAACCAAAGAAAGAAAAGTCTGCTGTGGATTTTCACTACGGCATGTACGCAGAATTCCACAGCAAATCCGCCATGTCTGAACGTGCCTTTAGTCTTCAACACCAACCGAAAGCCTCATTCTCTGCTAGGAGCTGAGCAGTATAAGCCACAAAGTGGGTACAGGTGCCTAGGAGATCGACCTCCCCTTTCAACCTTGTTCCTTCTACAAACTGCAGCCATACATGGAAGTGTCTAGTGCTAAATTTTTCCGAAAGACTTCTAATGGACTATATTGCAGGGAGAATTGCCATTACCCTAAAAATTATTTGGGACTGGATATATGCTTCAAAGGTAGGGGTTAAATAATTTAAACATTTTATATGACCAATAAGCAGATGAATCTACCGTATCCGCTTGTGAGTTCGGAGAATCTGCAGTTGCTGTTTATGGGAGTACATGTCATCTGGACTGCAGTTTTTTTTTGTAGAATTTAAAAACGAATGAACAGATACTGTCTCTGGAAATACCTGAATTACCTTGTCATCTGGACTGCAGCTTCTGTTGGTTGATCGTAAAAATGTGTGAGAAGCCTCATGACTTGGCTGAAAAACATCTGCTTATATCTTATTAAAAAGCTTTGATGAAGGCCAAGTTTTTTTTTCCAGGTTTCTACAACTAAAATATAAATTGTGAGTTTTGCCTGAGGCTAGAGATCTCCAAGAAGATCCATAAAGTTTCACTGACCACCATCAAGTTCATTGTACTGAACGATCGGTAATATCCCATTGAGCAGAACAAAGATCAAATAATAGAAATATGATAACAGAAAGTATAATCTCATACACTACAATTCTCACCTCATTCAATAACTATTACCACTGTATTAAATAGATTCTTAGTATACAGATGTAGACACATTTATCTTGACTTTTATCGCATTCATTCCAGTGTCAGGAAACTTAAACGTAACTTTTCAATGGCTATTTAATGGCTTTTGTTGCGTGATATCACGTTGCAGCAAGTTATCAGAGTTGAGATAAACTTGACTACATCTGTACACACAAACTGTCAATACTATCCACTTCATCCTTCCAAGAGTAAACAGGCCAAAGTAACATTCAAGAGTCAGATCCATGGTAACAATGTCTGTCTTGTTGGGCAGTCAGTTCAATGTTTTTCCGCCTATCCAACTTCTATGGCGATCCAATTTAGCTTTCTTGCTCTAACCAGAAGACCTTAGTAATGTTCATGGGTTTTTATAGCGGGGAATCACAGTGTGGAGATGATGTTCACTATGTGTATTCCCTGTGGTGTTACAGAGGTCCCTTAACAAGTTTCTAGCTATGCGTTCCATAGCCACCTAGGACGGGGAAGGAGGAGGGATAACCCTTTAGCTGCTGGGGCACTCTTCTGCGTGATCTCCACATACTCCTGGGAAAGTTTAGTTAAAGAACAATTTCAGGTGGGACTTTTCTTTAGGAGAGAATGCCACAATTTCTATTTATTCTAATTTAGAAATGATACAAAGTGGAAAATGAGCTTTGAAAACACAACATCTTTTTCTACCTCAGACATAACAGTTAAACAGAGTCTATATCCTCCCAATAGACTATCATTAGCATATTTGATTAAACTTCATACTTATCAGCGAGTTGGAATAGCACAAAGACAGAGATAAAACGCCTGTGTCCCAGAGCTTGCTGTGTCTTCTTATCCGTTGATCTGTTTATCCTTGGCTTACTATTGACTTTCTCATCTGCATCATCCTTGCATTTATTTTATTCTTTATCAGTTTTACTGTTTTTCTAATGAGCTATATGCTTCCTATGCATTGGTAAGAATGACTTTTTTATATGTACAGGATATTGATAAATAAAAAATTGCCTCTCCGTGCTACCACCAGCAGCAAAAACAAGATAACGTTTTGCACAGTAATTAGAAAAACGACATTAACACAAAATCACCAAATATAGAATAATATGCTGATTAAAAAATGGCTCCAATATCCTCATAGTATTGCTTATTTGTCAGGACGCTATATAGGTTGCTAAGTATGTTGTGTATATTACTGTAGTGTTATATAACTTATGTATTCATTGTTAAGGTGGAGCTCCATCTTATATCCACTGTAATGTATATTGCTGTATTAAGAAATTTCATAAATGACAAATTTCTCATTGCCTTTCAAAAGATACGTTCGGAGAGAAACCAGCAGGAATTTGAAGACAAGTGTCAGAGAGAAATCAATGTATTCAAGGGAATAATGTAGGATCAGAGTAAGTTAACTTTATAGGTAATAATGTAAGCCCCAATATTACATGGATTTAGACGGCTATTAAGGGTCAGGATTGGCACCTTGGAAGGGCATTACATCAGAATATAACACTACTGTTTTGAAATCAGGGGGTCGGTGTACTTATTTCCTTTATAAATGTTAAAGCCTCTTAAAAGTTTCAGGTTAGAAAATGTTTAATCGGTGCTTGGAAATGAGCTCCAGGTCAGATTTATATAGTGTAGCAGTGCATGGAGGTAAAAGCCAAGCTGTAGACACATGTACTATCTATCAGATTCTTCTAATGACAACTTTTGTGAATGTGTGAAGCTGTGGAAATATTTATCAGCTGACACGAGAAGGTGTTGACACGGACTCACAGCCGTTAAATCTGCCTTTTCTCTATTGTCTACTGTTACTACATGCAGAGTACAGTATATGGGACACTCATTGGTATATAAAGAAGTCAAATCTCTCATTTCTTTAAAGAGCATGCTCTCTTCCTTTAAATATTTTAGAAATGTAAATTGTCATGAGCTCGACCATTTCTGTGTATCCCATTCAGTTCTCCGGAGAGTGACTGCACATTGATTACCCCCACTGATCATGGTTATGTTGTATCTATAATGTTATGCTATAAAACATAATCTGCAGAAAACCTCTTTATGTATTCAGCCTGAGATTTAAAGAGACTCTGTCACCACATTATAAGTGCCCTATCTCCTACATAAAGAGATCGGCGCTATAATGCAGGTAACAGCAGTGCTTTTTATTTTTAAAAAAACGATCTATTTTCACCACGTTATTGCGATTTTAGGCGTGTTTTACTATTGACCAAGTGGGCGTTGTACAGAGGAGTGTATGACGCTGACCAATCAGTGAGCAATCAGCCTCATACACTCCTCTCCATTCATTTACTCAGCGCATAGGGATCCTGCTAGATCAGTATGTGCTGTCTTATACTGATATATTAACGTTACTGAAGTGTTTAGACAGTGACTAGACATTCCTTCTTGCCAGGACGGGATGTCTATTCACAATCCCTTCATTTCGTTAACGTTTCTGTGGTACTTACAGCAGAGCAAGTGTAATCTCGCGAGATCTCGCTGTAAATGACAAGTTACAGCGAGATTACGGTTTGCTCTGCTGTAAGTACCACACAAACGTTACCGAAGTGTCGGGATTGTGAATCGACATCCAGTCCTGGCTGGAAGGAATGTCTATTCACTGTCTAAACACTTCAGTAACGTTAATGTGTCAGTATAAGACAGCACATTGTGATCTAGCAGTATCCCTATGCGCTGAGTAAATGAATGGAGAGGAGTGTATGAGGCTGATTGCTCACTGATTGGTCAGCGTCATACACTCCTCTGTACAACGCCCACTTGGTCAATAGTAAAACACGCCCAGTTGTCCATTAAGAAACTCATTAGCATAAAGCTAAGATTGCTAATAACATGGTGAAAATAGATCGTTTTTTTTAAATAAAAAGCACTGCTGTCACCTACATTACAGTGCCGATCTCATTATGTAGGAGATAGGGCACTTATAACCTGGTGACAGAGCTTCTTTAAAGGGGTTTTCCCATCAGTGACATTTATGACATATCCACAGGAAATGCCATAAATGTCAGATAGATGTGGGTCCCACCTCAAACACAGCCCCTAAACCCTGTTCTACTGCTCCGTGTTCTCGCTGAAGCGTGTGATTTCCAACCATGTTAGATGGAAAAAGCTTAGCTCGTTGAGCTACGCTGTTTCCGTAACTCCTATAGTAGGGAATGGCAGTTACGGAAACCTGTGTAACTTTTTAGGGGGCCCGGCTCTAGAGATAGGTATGGGTCCCATAGGTGGGACCTGCATCTATCTGACATTTATGGCATATCCTGTGGATATGTCATAAATGTCCCTAATAGTAAAACCTTTGTCTTGTGTTTTTATTTCCTTCAAACCTGACAATGTTAAGTTTTACTCTCGCAATGATACAGTACAGCATATTTGTCCGTAAAGTTCAGTGCTTTTATGTACAAATGGGAGCATAGAAATAATTCAAGTGTTAAAACATCACAAAAAAGCATTTACAGTGGAGGATTGGAAAGATTCAGTGTACTGGATTTATTGTCACTCATAATTACTAGCCATTAAGGCAACTAAAGGCTTCATTGTGGTATTAAATATTACTTTGATTTCTTCTCTGCAGTATAACCTTGACATCTGTCAGTGTTCCTGCAGGAGATAAGAAATAACATTTCAGGGTAAGGTAAAGAATTTGCCCTCACTAAGAAGAGAAGGTTAAAAGTATTGTACAATCACATTGCACGAAGACAATGCGTTTCTTTCTGACTGAATGACTGTTGGCAGATGTTCCTTTAGCACTACGCTATTGCTACAATAGAAATCCATTGTTTTTCGTTTTTCACACATCAACTCTTGGGAGCAACCATAGCCATCTAGAAGAAAGTCTTGCTTTGTAAAGCCAGAGCCAAGCTCCTGATCACAACTTTACTGCTTTTCTTAAAGAAGAAAAGAACGAATGGCCCAGCACCCCCATACAGTGCAAATCAGATTAGAGGGAATGGTATGAAACAGCAGACCTTCTGCAGGGTGTGGGAACAGAGAGACCTATCACCCTATTAGATAGGGCTAATAGATCAGATGTCAGTTGGGCTGAGGAGCGTGCCATGGTAGAATTGCACTTAAACTTATTAGTGGCAGTGGTGACCGGATCACATGCTGCCAGTAGGCAGATGGTAAAACACAAGTCTAATTCACAATGACATTTTAGTGGTTTTATAAATGACTGTTGTTTGTGACTTTATGATTTTTAAAGTTCTAGATTTAAATTGTATATTTTCAAGTTGTTTAAAATCAATCGTTATTGAGTATTTATATTTGTTTGCCCACATTAGTCCATAATTCCTGAAATCTTTATTTTGAGGAATAAAATAAAATGTTGGTCCCGTTTTAGTTTTCTAAAAGCGCATTACATACTCCAGGGATTGTAGATGTGGCCAGTATTCCCTTTCCTCAGGTTGACTTTTGCTTTGCAGTGTTTGTTCGTGTTCCAAACACATTACATTGGGAATATCTTGCATAGATTTTGAGCAGGCATTCATGTGAGCCACCATGCTCACGCCACATATTTTTTTACGCTGTGAACTCTGTCAGATATTATTTTGAAAGTTACGTTTTTTTAATCCCTATGACCATATTGTACCATCAGAGTTTCTTCTTATGATGTTGAGGTCCCAATCTAGAACAGTTCATGTATAATTATATGACCAGTCATCTACCTAACCATTATTGGTTTGTCAAAGCCACTTGAGATCACCAAGAGTGCACGATGAATGAAGAAGTGTGCAGCATCTTCTTGTTTGTTGGGCTTACCCATGTTTAATTAAAATTATAGTTGAATTTTGGCTTTCTAATAACAGGAGTTTATGATTTCCATACATGGCAAGTCCGTAAATTTAAGCATGCCCAGTAGTCTTACGGTGATATTACACGGCCCAACGTAGCAGTGTAAACGAGCGCCGATCAATGAGACAGCTCGTTGATCGGTGCTCTTTTGCTCATTTCACAAGGAGCTAGTATGGGGACGAGCGGTCGTTACTGTAATCCCCATACATTTTTATCTTGTCGGCAGGACATCTCCCTGTTTCTACAGGGGGATGTGCTGCTGACAACAAAAATAGTTTCGGCATTTAAAACGATGCAATCAGCCGATGAACAAGTATTTGCTCATTCATCGGCTGATCGTTGCCCTGTTTACACAGGGAAATGATCAGGAACGAGTATTCTGTGAACGCTCGTTTGCCTGATAATTGGCCAGTATAAAAGGACCTTTAGCCTGATAAAGGGCTATAAATATAATGACCAGATGACCAGTCAGTCAGGAAGCTTCTGCAGGCCAAATGTTTGTAGATGGTGACATCAGATTACTAAAGTTAATGCTGAAAAATTTTGCACCATACTGGAGCTGATATCTATGTGGGTCACTAAAACTTCTACTACACTTAGCGCTTCATAGTCATAGATAAAGAATTGATACTAAATATTAGAGTATTTACTGAATCCAAAGCTCTCATCGTATTGTCGATATGTGTTTGTGCTTTCCCATCTTTGAAATTGTAGATCCTAATACGAGCTTCCAAATTTAAGGAGAGGGCTACAATTGTATTCTGCATCACTCATAGAAGTCTGGCCTACATGACGTTGTTTTCCAAGCCGTTGAACTTCATCTAATGAGAAATACATGCACTCTCCTGAGAGGTTACAGGAAAGGCCAGCAGAAATCTCTTTTATATTAATTTTTGCACCTTTCTGATGAAATCTAATTAAAGCTATGACCTAGTCATTTGGAAATCTCTTTGTGTTTGCTCCTCTTGTCATATTGATGAGGAAAGCATGGATATACCAGGGCAGGGATTAGTTCTGTGCTGGAGACTCCAAAATACTCCAGACACACAATCAATGGCCCCGGTGCTCTATCTGTTGTCTGGGATTTTATCTTTAGATGGTAGATCACACACCTTAGGAGACACTGGCAAGAAATAAAATCCTGTCTGTGTGCGCAAAAGTCAATATCCAACATCTCTGTGGCAGCGTTATGCCAACAAAGGGAATCTTATACCCAAATACTTCTGAAATTCTTCATATTTGTGTTATCAAAGATGGAAGAATTGGTTCTTCATTAATCCCATTCCCATCAATTTTATTAACCCTGTAAGTAAATATTTCTTCAAATGTTGCACGAAATTCTTTATCATTTTAATCATGAATTAGGATATACCTTTCCATGCCATTTTTACTTTACATTCCTCGAGATGATAACGTATGCCTCCTCTTCATTCACTTGTCTTGTCTTCAGTCAGCTTCTTCCCTCTTGCCATTTTGTCAGCATAATATGCTTTCTGAAACATGTAATTCTTTGCTCAAACATGACATTGATTCGTGCTTTATGTTAAAGTGCAGTTTCCCTTGACAATAAATATTTGACGGAAGCAAAGAGACGCATCTGCAGAGGCTGAAGTCTGTAACCTAAACAGTCTTATGCATTCTCGGTAGCAGCTTACACAAAAGAGATGGATTAAAAAATGGGTAAATAAGAACAAAATGTTGTGAAATATCACATCTCTTCTCATATGTAACTAAAGTTCAATAACATTTTGTCAGCAGTGCCCCCCCCCCATCCATCGGGATAGAAATGACATCCCGAGCTTTTTCAGGCTTCTCATAAATTAGGTTAGGTGCTAGGAGATTCATGTCAACCCAAACCCCATACAGTCACATCTGTGCTAGCTCCTGCAGCAATGGCTAATAAAATCCATCATGGTTATGTTTTAACCTCCTGCCCCTGATATATCTCACAATAGAGCTCACCGGAGCTTATAATAATCGTATAAAATCTTCAGTATGTAAAAGAAAAAAAGAAAGAATGAAATAATGTTGAAGCAGATCAAATTGCTTGTTTTATGTTTCAAGTGGAGGTTTTATTGTAGCACTTTGGGAAGGACAGACTATTTCACTTAACAGCATATTAATCTGGACCTGGACTTTTTGTTTAGAATATAAACGGAGGACGGTATTTTTAATTGCGCATATCACACGTGATCATATGGGTAATGTAGAAGGTGGAATGTACAAATTCTATCATAGTTTGTTTAATATATTTATTTGTAAGTGTGTTTATTTGTTTAGTTTATTTCTTTGCTGTGTTTACGTTTGCGTTTGATGATAATGTAGTGCAGTTTGGTTTATACATTATAACTTTATAAAAGTTTATACAGCAAGAGGTTATGAATATCAAGTGTTATCACGATACATAGGAGAAACTGTTAAACAGCAACATTTCTATCTATCTATCTATCTATCTATCTATCTATCTATCTATCTATCTATCTATCTATCTATCATCTATCTATCTATCTATCTATCTATCTATCTATCTATCTATCTATCTATCTATCTATCTATCTATCTATCTATCTATCTATTATCTATCATCTATCTATCTATCTATCTATCTATCTATCTATCTATCTATCTATCTATCTATCTATCTATCTATCTATCTATCTATCTATCTATCTATCTATCTATCTATCTATCATCTATCCATCCATCCATCCATCCATCCATCCATCCATCCATCTATCTATCTATCTATCTATCTATCTATCTATCTATCTATCTATCTATCTATCTATCTATCTATCTATCTATCTATCTATCTATCTATCTATTATCTATCATCTATCTATCTATCTATCTATCTATCTATCTATCTATCTATCTATCTATCTATCTATCTATCTATCTATCTATCTATCATCTATCCATCCATCCATCCATCCATCCATCCATCCATCCATCCATCCATCTATCTATCTATCTATCTATCTATCTATCTATCTATCTATCTATCTATCTATCTATCTCCCTCTCATTCTCCCTCTCATTCTCCCTCTCATTCTCCCTCTCATTCTCCCTCTCATTCTCCCCCCTCATTCTCCCTCTCATTCTCCCTCTCATTCTCCCTCTCATTCTCCCTCTCCCTCACTCTCTCTCTCTCTCTAACTTGCGATGAGTCTTTTACATCGATGTTTAGAATTTTTTGCCCACTCTGTAGAATTGTTTTAATTTGGCTAAATTGGAGGGTTTTAGAGCATGAGCTGCCTTGTGACAGCATCTCAACAGGATTCAAGTCAGGACTTTGACTCCAAAGCCACTCCAAAAACCATAATTTTGTTTCTTTTGTGCCATTCAGAGGTGGACCTGCTTGTGTGCTTCGAATCATTGTCCTGCAGCATAACCCAACGGTGCTTGAGGTTTAGGTCAGTAACTGACGGGTGGACATTCTCCTTCCGAATTTTCTGTTAGGGAGCAGAATTCATGGTTTCATCAATTATGACACGTTGTCCAGATCCTGTAGAAGCAAAGCAGCACCTGACCATCACACCACCACCACCACCACCACCATGTTTAACTGTAGGGAGGATGTTCTTATGGTGGAATGCTGTGTTAGCTTTACACTAGATGTCACAAGACCCATGTCTTCAAAAAAATTCCACTTTTGACTCATCAGTCCACCAAATATTATCCTAAAAGTCTTGGGGGTCATCTAGATTTTTGAGGCAAATACGAGACATGCCTCTGTGTTCTATTTAGTCAACAGTGGTTTGCATGTTACAACTCTGCAATGGATGCCATTTTTGCCCAGTGTCTTTTTTATTGTGGAATCATTTACATTGACCTTAACTGAGGCAAGGGAGGCCTGAAGTTATTTAAATGTTCATCTGGGTTCTTTTGTAACCTCCTGGATGAGTCATCCTGGTGAAATTTTGATAGGCCGGCCACTCTTGGGAAGGTTCACCACTGCTCCAAGTTTTCTCTATTTGTGTATAATGGCTCTCACTGTTGTTCGCTGGAGTCCCAGAGCCTTAGCAATGCCTTTTTAACCCTTTCCAGACTGGTAGATTTCAATGACTTTGTTTGGCCTCACGGTGCTGCCTGTTGAGACCTTCTAGCCTGCTTTACATTGCCAGACAGTTTCTAGTTCAGTCATGTCTAGATTCAACATGTCTGGCAGTAAACATGCCTGGTTGTGCCTAGTGAAATTGAACCCATTTATCCTTCAATAAATGAAATCATCATTTAAAAACAGCATTTTGTGTTCACAATTTATCTATCTATCTATCTATCTATCTATCTATCTATCTATCTATCTATCTATCTATCTATCTATCTCATATCTATCTATCTCATATCTATCTATCTATCTATCTATCTATCTATCTATCTATCTATCTATCTATCTATCTATCTATCTATCTATCTATCTATCTATCTATCTATCTATCTATCTATCATCTATCTATCTATCTATCTATCTATCTATCTATCTCATATCTATCTATCTATCTATCTATCTATCTATCTATCTATCTATCTATCTATCTATCTATCTATCTATCTATCTATCTATCTATCTATCTACTATCTATCTATCTATCTATCATCTATCTATCTATCTATCTATCTATCTATCTATCTATCTATCTATCTATCTATCTATCTATCTATCTATCTATCTATCTATCTATCTATCTATCTATCTATCATCTATCTATCTATCTATCTATCTATCTATCTATCTATCTATCTATCTATCTATCTATCTATCTATCTATCTATCTATCTATCTATCTATCTATCTATCTATCTATCTATCGCTCTTTCATTCTCCCTCCCTCTCCATCTATCTATCTATCTATCTATCTATCTATCTATCTATCTATCTATCTATCTATCTATCTATCTATCTATCTATCTATCTATCTATCTATCTATCTATCTATCTATCTATCTATCATCTTTTCTATTATTCAATATGCTAGACTACTCCGTAGGATGACAATATTGACACATCATTTTTATTTC
This sequence comes from Rhinoderma darwinii, assembly GCF_050947455.1. NCBI lineage: Eukaryota > Metazoa > Chordata > Amphibia > Anura > Rhinodermatidae > Rhinoderma > Rhinoderma darwinii. The sequence goes on along the minus strand of NC_134689.1, from coordinate 231,858,803 downwards.
ACAGGCTATGCTTTTCTTGTGACTGTCATAATCTTGAATAAAGTTTGTTTTAAATGCTGAAGGATTTTTGGAATATAATCTCTTAATGCATATATATGCCTGCCATTGTTCTAGACTAAAATATTTCAAGACTTTTTGTAAAATAAAACATTAAGTACTGTCAATATAAAGTTTATGCATTGTTGAAGCTTTTTTTCAACACTGCTAATTGTTGTTAATGGTAATGAAGTTGTGTTTTGCTATTTTAGCAACTCACTAATATAATGCTATGATCAATATCAATCATTCAATCGGAGTAATTCCATACACATACAGCACTGGGGAATATATTTAAAGAGTTTAACATTACAAGATAAATTCATCATCAGACTACACGCGGTAATTTATTGATGGCCTGGCTAGAAGATTTTGAGAAATTTTAGACTCTTACATATCTGTATGGAAAGAAGAAAGGATTTATGACATAATTTATGGTTCAGGTACTATATTTCATTTACTCTTACCCTATGCAATTCCCTCTTACCATAATTGACTTAAACAGCAAAAAAGTTCAACCCTGAGCAGTATGGATCTGCAGGATCTTCATGCTTGGAAAAGAGTAGTTAATACTGGTCTACAAAGAGAAAAATCATAAATACTGTAGAGAGTACAGGTCATCCAGTGTAAGTGCTCTGGTATGATGTCAGGTGCCTGCCGGGCTCACCATGAACAAACATCAGAGATGCTCTTTATGGCAGCATGAGATATAAGCTCTGCAATTTCCACACCAGGGGATGCCCTGGGGTGCTGCACAGCTAAGGCTTAGTTCACATCTACGCTAGGGTCCCGTTCCCCCTGAGCTTTCCATCGGAATGGGACCCTGACTGAATCAAATGGAAACCAAAGGTTCACCATTGATTTCAACGGTGACGGATCCGGCGCCAATGGTTTCCGTTTGTCTCAGTTGTGCAAGGGTTCCGTCGTTTTGACGGAATCAATAGCGTTGTCGACTATTAGCACCGGATCTGTCATCATTGAAATCAATGGTGATGGAAAGGGAAACCTATGGTTTCCGTTTTTGTCAGTCAGGGTCCCGTTCCGATGGAAAGCTCAGACGGAACGTTGAAACGGGACATTAGCACAGATGTGTACGAAGCCTAACTTTGAATGGATAGCAGCTCCTTACTGACAACCAGCCAGAGAGGATGTCAATGTTCTCCCAATCGCAGAAGAAGCAGCAAGAAAGGCACCCCTGCAAATAGTTTAGTTTGTTTAGCATATCTATTTGTAAATGTGCATTAACCTTTGCTGTGTTTAAATGTGATGCCAACGTAGTGCACTTCCTTTGTTCCTTCCTTCCTTGTGGGGGGCCCTATTACAGATTGTGCGTTGGAACCCATGAGCTTAAAGAGGCTCTGTCACCAGATTATAAGTGCCCTATCTCCTACATAATCTGATCGGCGCTGGAATGTAGATAACAACAGTGGTTTTATTTTGAAAAACAATCATTTTTGAGCAAGTTATAAGCTAGTTTAGATTTATGCTAATGAGTTTTTCAATGGACAACTGGGCGTGTTTTTACTTTTTACCAACTGGAAGTTGTACAGAGGAGTGTATGAGGCTGACCAATCAGTGATCAATCAGTGTCCTACACTTCTCATTGTTCCAGCCCAGCATGATCCACAGCACAGTGTGATTGTGCAGTGAAAGAAGCTGGGCTGGAACAATGATAAGTGTAGGACACTGATTAGTCACTGATTGGTCAGCATCATACACTCCTCTGTACAACACCCAGTTGGTAAAAAGTAAAAACACGCCCAGTTGTCCATTGAGAAATTCATTAGCATAAATCTAAACTAGCTCATAACTTGCTCAAAAATGATCGTTTTTCAAAATAAAAACCACTGCTGTTATCTACATTCCAGCGCCGATCAGATTATGTAGGAGATAGGGCACTTATAATCTGGTGACAGAGCCTCTTTAAAGTTATGCCACTGATAGAAGATACACCATCGATCTCTGAAATCTCTTTGGAATATTATGGGGCCAAACAACTATTGTGCTACTAAAAGACTGCTACTCATGTCATCATAAATATACATAATAGTAAAACCTTTTTTCTAAGCTTTGTGAGATCTAGCGGGAAAATTATTTTTACCTGCGAGATGGGAAATAATTAATTTAAAGAAAGTTTGCAATGTGCAGAGTAGAGTAGATGTTATATGTTCAGTACACAGAGCCTTTGGGAATAACACATTTTTTTAGGATGACTGTGCTACATATTAGTGCCAAATCTCACATCTGCCACATTATCCCGGGCTCCATCAAACTTTGCCTTTGATAAGTGTATTTGTTTTGTAAAAAGATTAACCCTGCCACGACCTCAACACTAGAGATCTACAGGATGTGAACACTTTTACTATTGAACTTGCTGGGCCAGGAAGAATACATATATTTGCAGAATTGATGCCAAATACAAAAGCCAAATCAACTAAAAAATGTAAAGGCCCTTTTACACCGGTCGATAATCGGCCGGTGCAGCGAGCGCCGATCACCAAGACATCGTTGGTTGGCGCTCATTTTCTCCTGTCACACGGAGCTATGGATGGGGACGAGAGGTCGTTACTCCGATCACTCGTCCCCATACATTATTATCATGTCGGCAGCGTGTCTCGCTGTTTACACAGTGAGATGTGCTGCCGACAACGACAATATTTTACTTTTTTACAACAATACGATCAACAGATGACCAAGCATTTTCTCGTTCATCTGCTGATCGCTGCCCTTTTTACACAGGGCAATTATCGGCAACGAGCGTTCTATGAGCGCTTGTCTGCCCAATAATCGCCCAGTGTAAAACCCCCTTTATTCATTCATACATGGAAATCCATGTTTATTTTTCAAATACATCCAAAAGATATATTACATAAAGGAAGGTCATAGTTATTTCAGTTCTATGATAAGCAAACAGAAAATTTACCTAGATAAAAATGTAACAATAACCTAAAAGAATACATAGCTGCACAACATGAATGGCTTATAGCAAATATCACATTGCAAAATAGTATCAAACAAATTCACCGTATAATCAGTAATATTTAAACAAGGTGGGAGAAAGTTATCATTTTTAGATGACATTTTTAGATAATTTCTTATGCCCAGAAGATTTTACTGTTAAGACTGTCAGGTAGTATTTGGGGTCCTAAATTCAAATCCGACCATAAAATTGCGCTAATGCCTTTGCATAGCAGGTGTAGATTTGCTTTCCTGACTTTAAGACAGACCAAATTTATTATGAGGCGTGTGCCTTTTATTAAATTTGCCGCACTTTACTCTACTGAACTTTGGTTTTAGACTGGCGTATGAAGCGTCAGTCTTAATAAATTCCCCCCCATAGAGGCATGGGTTTCAGAGAGTAACTAAACTTAGGATAAGATATGAATTTGTCATGTCATAGGGTAGTAGACATAGTAGACGTCATAGTTTGCTGCAATAACTCAACTCTACTCATTGCATTTTATTACAAGTGCAGTGGGCAGTACTTACGTGTGTGAACTTCATGCCCCATCATGCATTTAATGTACTTGATAAAGCTTCGTATATCAAGAAGTAATGGTTCCGTAAAAGCAGTTTTACATTTTTCTCACTCAGACTGAGAGGGTTAAATTGGTGGCAGCAATCCACTGTGTATAGGAATCCCTTCCCTGTGCTTGGCAGACAAGGTAGTGCTGGAGACAGTTCCCAGGTGTCATCACGCTGTGCCTCCTGTGTTAAGCTGTCACATGAGTGCAGGGCAGAGATGCTGCTAGATGTCACCTAGAATTCACATGCTTGTCACTTGACGTGATTCTCATCTTGAAAGAGAGTGTCAGCTGGATGCTGTTGAAGATTAGCAGTAAAGACTTATCTTTTGGAACCCCAGAGCAAGACTCAGTGTTGGTATGAGAACATACAGTGGCAGTAAGGTCACCTCAGCAAGGTGTTTTGGGATTGTCGACAGGACATGTTATGTCTTTGATATCATTTTAGCCACTTAAAGCGTTAGTATTATTTCACAAGCTGAAATTGAGCTCAATTGGAAGGCTAGAAACTTGCCTTCTGCATTTATATAAATGGCATGTTGACTTTTAAGGAAATGTATCATCAGAAAATGACCTATTGTTTAAATCAAGTTTTTGTGTAAAACATATTTTTTAAGAATTGTTGGTGATTTTTTTATTTTCTTTGTCGTTATCTATATAAAAAATAAATATCCTAAAATCTTGCAGTTTTCACTTTCTCCATACCTCTAAATAGTGACGGAAAAAAGTTTACAAAATAACCTAAAGTTGGACCGAAAATTGAGACTTCAAAAATTGTTACTTGTGGTCAGCAAGACCATACAAACCATAGAGGCTGCTTTTTTAGTTACCAAAGGGTCTGCAGGAAGGGGGGATAGCAGATCTTAGTTTACGCCCTCCACGCTTCATCATTAGTAGGACTTTCACTCTCCATAAAGAAATGGCAAAAACAAAGAAATAAACCAGAAGGGCTTCATAAAACAATAGCTTTTTTGCTCAACTTCTACAGTTGTGCAAGAGACACAACAGCATTCAGGGCATGTAAAAGAGGGTGCTGCAGTTGTCTAAGGCGTTCCCACCTAGTTACAAATTCTCCAAGTTTTTTGTAATAAAAGCAACCAGTAAAAATTTTATTTTTTTCTTGACTTGCTCTCCCCATTGAAACAATAGTGCTTAACCCCTTAAGGACGCAGCCTAGTTTGGGCCTTAAGGCTCAGAGCCCATTTTTCAAATCTGACATATTTCACTTTATGTGGTAATAACGTCGGAATGCTTAAACCTATCCAAGCGATTCTGAGATTGTTTTCTCGTGACACTTTGGGCTTCATGTTCGTGGTAAAATTTGGTCGATATATTCAGTGTTTATTGGTGAAAAATTGCAAAATTTAGAGAAAATTTTGAAAAAATTGCATTTTTCAGAATTTAAATGCATCTGCTTGTAAAACAGACGGTTATACCACCCAAAATAGTTACTAGTTCACATTTCCCATATGTCTACTTTAGATTGGCATCGTTTTTTTAACATTCTTTTATTTTTCTTGGACGTTACAAGGCTTAGAACATAAACAGCAATTTCTCATATTTTTAAGAAAATTTCAAAAGCCTTTTTTTTAAGGTACCTCTTGAGTTCTGAAGTGGCTTTGAGGGGCCTATGTATTAGAAACCCCCATAAAACACCCCATTTTAAAAACTAGACCCCTCAAAGTATTCAAAACAGCATTTAGAAAGTTTTTTAACCCTTCAGGCATTTCACAGGAATTAAAGCAATGTGGAGGTGAAATTTGCAAATTTCATTTTTCTTGCTGAATTTCAATATTATTCCATTTTTTTCTGTAACACAGAAGATTTTACCAGAGAAATACTACTAAATATGTATTGTCCAGATTCTGCAGTTTTTAGAAATGTCCCACATGTGGCTCTAGTGCGCTCGTGGAATAAAACACAAGCCTCAGAAACAAAGGAGCACCTAGTGCATTTTGAGGCCTCTTTTTTATTAGAATATATTTTAGGCAGCATGCCAGGTTTGAAGAGGTGTTGAGGTATGAAAGCAATGGAAACCCACCAGAAGTGACCCCATTTTGGAAACTAGACCCCTCAAGGAATTCATTTATGGTTGTTGTTATCATTTTGACCACACCGTTTTTTCACAGCACCTATTTGAATTGGGCTGTGAAATTAAAAAAATGATATTTTTTCCATTAAGATGTAATTTTTGTTCAAAATTTCTTATTTTCACAAGGAATAAAACACCCCATTTTGTTGCCCAATTTGTCCTTAGTGCGGCAATACCCCATTTGTGGTGATAAACTGCCGTTTGGGCCCATGGGAGGACTCAGAAGGAAAGGAGCGCTATGTGTTTGTTGGAGTCCAGATTTTGCTGGATTGGTTTTCGGGTTCCATGTCGCATTTGCAGAGCCCCAGAGGTATGAAAGCAATGGAAACCCACCAGAAGTGACCCCATTTTGGAAACTAGACCCCTCAAGGAATTCATTTATGGTTGTTGTTATCATTTTGACCACACCGTTTTTTCACAGCACCTATTTGAATTGGGCTGTGAATTAAAAAAATGATATTTTTTTCCATTAAGATGTAATTTTTGTTCAAAATTTCTTATTTTCACAAGGAATAAAACACCCCATTTTGTTGCCCAATTTGTCCTGAGTGCGGCAATACCCCATTTGTGGTGATAAACTGATGTTTGGGCCCATGGCAGGACTCAGAAGGAAAGGACCACCATTTGGCCTACTGGAGCTTTTCTTGTGCTAAGTCATGTAGGCAGAAGCCCCTGAGGTACCAGTACAGTTAAAACCCCCGAGAAGTGACCCCATTTTAAAAACTACACCCCTTAAGACATTCATCTAGTGGTGTAGTGAGCATTTTGACCCCACAGTTATTGTGTAAAAGGTAATGCGCAGCAGATGGTGCAAAGTGAGATTTGCAATTTCCTATGCATATATGCCATTTCAGTGTCTGATATATTGTGCCCAGCATGTGCCACTGGAGACATACACCCCATAAATTGTAATGTGGGTTCTCCCGGGTACGGCAATACCCTACATGTGGCTGTTATTAGCTGCCTGGGCACACGACAGGGCTCAGAAGGGAAGGACCACCATTTAGCCTACTGGAGCTTTTCTGGTGCTAAGTCATGTAGGCAGAACCCCTGAGGTACCAGTACAGTTGAAACCCCCGAGAAGTGACCCCATTTTAAAAACTACACCCCTTAAGACATTCATCTAGTGGTGTAGTGAGCATTTTGACCCCACAGTTATTGTGTAAAAGGTAATGCGCAGCAGATGGTGCAAAGTGAGATTTGCAATTTCCTATGCATATATGCCATTTCAGTGTCTGATATATTGTGCCCAGCATGTGCCACTGGAGACATACACCCCATAAATTGTAATGTGGGTTCTCCCGGGTACGGCAATACCCTACATGTGGCTGTTATTAGCTGCCTGGGCACACGACAGGGCTCAGAAGGGAAGGACCACCATTTAGCCTACTGGAGCTTTTCTGGTGCTAAGTCATGTAGGCAGAACCCCTGAGGTACCAGTACAGTTGAAACCCCCGAGAAGTGACCCCATTTTAAAAACTACACCCCTTAAGACATTCATCTAGTGGTGTAGTGAGCATTTTGACCCCACAGTTATTGTGTAAAAGGTAATGCGCAGCAGATGGTGCAAAGTGAGATTTGCAATTTCCTATGCATATATGCCATTTCAGTGTCTGATATATTGTGCCCAGCATGTGCCACTGGAGACATACACCCCATAAATTGTAATGTGGGTTCTCCCGGGTACGGCAATACCCTACATGTGGCTGTTATTAGCTGCCTGGGCACACGACAGGGCTCAGAAGGGAAGGACCACCATTTAGCCTACTGGAGCTTTTCTGGTGCTAAGTCATGTAGGCAGAACCCCTGAGGTACCAGTACAGTTGAAACCCCCGAGAAGTGACCCCATTTTAAAAACTACACCCCTTAAGACATTCATCTAGTGGTGTAGTGAGCATTTTGACCCCACAGTTATTGTGTAAAAGGTAATGCGCAGCAGATGGTGCAAAGTGAGATTTGCAATTTCCTATGCATATATGCCATTTCAGTGTCTGATATATTGTGCCCAGCATGTGCCACTGGAGACATACACCCCATAAATTGTAATGTGGGTTCTCCCGGGTACGGCAATACCCTACATGTGGCGGTTATTAGCTGCCTGGGCACACGACAGGGCTCAGAAGGGAAGGACCACCATTTAGCCTACTGGAGCTTTTCTGGTGCTAAGTCATGTAGGCAGAACCCCTGAGGTACCAGTACAGTTGAAACCCCCGAGAAGTGACCCCATTTTAAAAACTACACCCCTTAAGACATTCATCTAGTGGTGTAGTGAGCATTTTGACCCCACAGTTATTGTGTAAAAGGTAATGCGCAGCAGATGGTGCAAAGTGAGATTTGCAATTTCCTATGCATATATGCCATTTCAGTGTCTGATATATTGTGCCCAGCATGTGCCACTGGAGACATACACCCCATAAATTGTAATGTGGGTTCTCCCGGGTACGGCAATACCCTACATGTGGCTGTTATTAGCTGCCTGGGCACACGACAGGGCTCAGAAGGGAAGGACCACCATTTAGCCTACTGGAGCTTTTCTGGTGCTAAGTCATGTAGGCAGAACCCCTGAGGTACCAGTACAGTTGAAACCCCCGAGAAGTGACCCCATTTTAAAAACTACACCCCTTAAGACATTCATCTAGTGGTGTAGTGAGCATTTTGACCCCACAGTTATTGTGTAAAAGGTAATGCGCAGCAGATGGTGCAAAGTGAGATTTGCAATTTCCTATGCATATATGCCATTTCAGTGTCTGATATATTGTGCCCAGCATGTGCCACTGGAGACATACACCCCATAAATTGTAATGTGGGTTCTCCCGGGTACGGCAATACCCTACATGTGGCTGTTATTAGCTGCCTGGGCACACGACAGGGCTCAGAAGGGAAGGACCACCATTTAGCCTACTGGAGCTTTTCTGGTGCTAAGTCATGTAGGCAGAACCCCTGAGGTACCAGTACAGTTGAAACCCCCGAGAAGTGACCCCATTTTAAAAACTACACCCCTTAAGACATTCATCTAGTGGTGTAGTGAGCATTTTGACCCCACAGTTATTGTGTAAAAGGTAATGCGCAGCAGATGGTGCAAAGTGAGATTTGCAATTTCCTATACATATATGCCATTTCAGTGTCCGATATATTGTGCCCAGCATGTGCCACTGGAGACATACACCCCATAAATTGTAATGTGGGTTCTCCCGGGTACGGCAATACCCTACATGTGGCTGTTATTAGCTGCCTGGGCACACGACAGGGCTCAGAAGGGAAGGACCACCATTTAGCCTACTGGAGCTTTTCTGGTGCTAAGTCATGTAGGCAGAACCCCTGAGGTACCAGTACAGTTGAAACCCCCGAGAAGTGACCCCATTTTAAAAACTACACCCCTTAAGACATTCATCTAGTGGTGTAGTGAGCATTTTGACCCCACAGTTATTGTGTAAAAGGTAATGCGCAGCAGATGGTGCAAAGTGAGATTTGCAATTTCCTATGCATATATGCCATTTCAGTGTCTGATATATTGTGCCCAGCATGTGCCACTGGAGACATACACCCCATAAATTGTAATGTGGGTTCTCCCGGGTACGGCAATACCCTACATGTGGCTGTTATTAGCTGCCTGGGCACACGACAGGGCTCAGAAGGGAAGGACCACCATTTAGCCTACTGGAGCTTTTCTGGTGCTAAGTCATGTAGGCAGAACCCCTGAGGTACCAGTACAGTTGAAACCCCCGAGAAGTGACCCCATTTTAAAAACTACACCCCTTAAGACATTCATCTAGTGGTGTAGTGAGCATTTTGACCCCACAGTTATTGTGTAAAAGGTAATGCGCAGCAGATGGTGCAAAGTGAGATTTGCAATTTCCTATGCATATATGCCATTTCAGTGTCTGATATATTGTGCCCAGCATGTGCCACTGGAGACATACACCCCATAAATTGTAATGTGGGTTCTCCCGGGTACGGCAATACCCTACATGTGGCTGTTATTAGCTGCCTGGGCACACGACAGGGCTCAGAAGGGAAGGACCACCATTTAGCCTACTGGAGCTTTTCTGGTGCTAAGTCATGTAGGCAGAACCCCTGAGGTACCAGTACAGTTGAAACCCCCGAGAAGTGAACCCATTTTAAAAACTACACCCCTTAAGACATTCATCTAGAGTGTAGTGAGCATTTTGACCCAACAGTTATTGTGTAAAAGGTAATGCGCAGTAGATGGTGCAAAGTGAGATTTGCAATTTCCTATACATATATGCCATTTCAGTGTCCGATATATTGTGCCCAGCATGTGCCACCGGAGACATACACCCCATAAATTGTAATGTGGGTTCTCCCGGGTACGGCAATACCCTACATGTGGCTGTTATTTGCTGCTTGGGCACATGGCAGGGCTCAAAAGGGAAAGATGAGGGGGATAAGCTGTGCGGAGTGCATCAGGGTAAATTAAAAATCAAGGGATGTATGGTAAATTTTAAAACAATCTTTCATACAGAGCCCTGGTTTTTCGGGACACGTGTCGCATTGGTATGTTGTGTCCTTCCTTATCCCCCTCTTATAGCACACTTTGCACCTCTTTTGACTTTTTCCCTTCTTGCCAGTTTGGGGAACTTCTCCTGGAAAGTGTTGCCCTGGTACGATGCGTGTGGCCTCGCTTCCAGAAGTACTGGGTGCCCCTCCTTCCTGGTCGCCAAAAATTAGGTTCTTTATAACCACCTCTTGAAATTCCAGGAAAGTTCCCCTCTGGCCTGCACATCGACGTAGCACGTACGCATTGTACAATGCCATCTGTATGATGTGCACGGCCAGCTTCTTATACCACACCCTCGATTTCCGCGTAGCGCTGTAGGGCTTCAGGACTTGATCTGACAAGTCCACCCCTCCCATGTACCTATTGTAGTCCAGGATGCAATCTGGTTTGGGGGTCTCTGTACTGGTACCTCGTACAGGTACATGGGTACTGGTGTGGCCATGTATTGTTGTCAATACAAGGACATCTCTCTTGTCCTTGTACTTGACACACAATATGTTGCTACTAGAATGTGCCCTGCTCTCACCCCTTCTGAGTGTTTGCCCAAGCAGTGTTTTAGGGAGGCCTCTAAGATTTTTTCTAGCAGTGCCGCATGCCGCAGTCCTTCTGGAAGCGAGGCACTTGAAGAGCGGGACGCTGGTATAAAAATTATCCAGGTAGAGGTGGTAACCCTGGTCCAGCAGTGGGTGCACCAAATCCCACACAATTTTTGCGTTAATTCCCAGTAAGGGGGGGCATTCTGGGGGCTGAATACTGCTGTCCTTCCCTTCATATATCCTGAATTTATATGTATACCCTGATGCACTCTCGCACAGCTTATACAACTTCACGCCATACCTTGCCCTCTTACTTGGCAGGTATTGGCGGAATTGAAGCCTCCCTTTAAAATGTACCAGGGACTCATCAATGGAAATACACTTCTCGGGGGTGTATGCTTGGGCAAACCGGGCACTGAAATGGTCTAATAGGGGTCTCAGTTTATATAAACGGTCAAAACTGGGGTCATCTCGGGGTGGGCACTGCTCATTATCGGCATAATGTAGGAAGCGAAGTATTGCCTCATAACGCATCCTGGACATGGCCATACGGTACATCGGGGTGTGGTATAGGATGTCCGTGCTCCAGTAGGTCCTAATGGATGGCTTTTTTAGAAGCCCCATGTTCAAGAGCAGTCCCCAGAACTTGCCCAACTCTGCTGCGTTTACAGGAGTCCACCTCTGGGATTGGGCATAAAATGAGTTGGGGTTCTTGGTGATATACTGTTGGGCATATAAATTAGTCTGGGTGACCATTAGCTCTATAAAGTTATCAGTGAAGAAGAACTTGAAAAAGTCCATCTCACTGAACCCTGCCGTGTTAAATTTGATGCCTGGGCTGCCCGTGTACTCAGGGATTTGGGGTTCATAATGGTCTGGTGTGGGCGTCCAAATGGGGTCACTTCGCTCAGGGGTATCACTTGTTGTGGGGTCACTTCTCTCAGGGATTTCTACTATGGTGGTGGTCCTGGGGCGTCTCCTAGGGGGTCCCTCCTCTTCATCGCTGGATGAGGAGGTAGACAAATAAAATAGTGTATCGCCATCCGACGAGTCTGTGTCGGAGGCCAGAAATGCATACGCCTCTTCAGCAGTAAATGTCCGTTGGGACATGCTTGTTGTGCGAAGACAAAATTTATATACTGCAAAAAAATAAATCCCTAACTGGGAGCAATAGGATAGCACAACTAGCACAAATGTGTGTTTTGTTTTTAGAGAGCAAGTGGACTTCCCTGACACTAAAGCTAACTAGGGCGAGGGTTCCTAACACTAAACCTAACTAAATTTTATGTGGACTTCCCTAACGCTAAACCTAACTACGGCGACGATTCCCTGACACTAAACCTATCTAGATTATTTCAAGCTTCCCTGACACTAAACCTAACTACGGTGACGGGTGCCTGACACTAAACCTATCTAATTATTCCGAGCTTCCCTGACGCTAAACCTAACTACGGTGATGGATCCCTAACGCTAAGCCTATCTACGGTGACCGATTCCTGACGCTAAATTCCCTGACACTATACCTAACTACGCTTTTTGACGGTTCCCTGACACTAACTAACCCTAATACTAAACTAACCAGTTAAATTTTCAAAATTGGCTAAACTAACTATTTTTTTTTGTTTCTTTTTTTTCTTTTTATATTTTTTTTTTTGTTTTATGTTTTATATAGAAAAAAATGAAAAAAAAATCCCCAGGGACCAAGAAATGTGGTCCTGAAGACTGAAAAGTGGTCAGTGATAGGAGATCACTGACCAAAAAACGTGGGTAGAACTCAAAGAGGAAGGGAACAGGAGTGGGTAGTGGATGGGGTGGTGGGAAGCAAAAAAAACGTTGTTTTAGAAACTTTTTTTCACTTTTTTTCACTTCTTTTCTCTCTGACTCTCTGCTCACAACCGATCTCAACGCCTCGCTAACTCCAACAGGGCGTTCAGGGCGGTTGCAGCAGGATGTGAGGTCAGAGAGAGGAAGTGACGAGAATGATCGCTGCTATTGGCTAGTTACTCACTGACTAGCCAATAGCGGCGATCGGCGAGGCGGGACCATAGTAAATGGTCCCGGCCCATTATGCTGTGATAGCATGCTGTCAGAAACAGCAGCTATCACAGCTCAGGAACGCCGGGCTCGAGCACTGCTGTGCTGAATGAGACCGATCGCTGCTATTGGCTAGTTACTCACTGACTAGCCAATAGCGGCGATCGGCGAGGCGGGACCATAGTAAATGGTCCCGTCCCATTATGCCGTGATAGCCTGCTGTCAGAAACAGCAGCTATCACAGCGCATGAACGCGCCGGGCGCGCGCACCGCTGTTCTAACTGCAAGACGTACTATTACGGCATGGAGCGCGAACGATAGAGCTGCCATGACGTAATAGTACGTCAAGGAGCGGGAAGGGGCTAATACTAAACTAACCAGTTAAATTTTCAAAATTGGCTAAACTAACTATTTTTTTTTGTTTCTTTTTTTTCTTTTTATATTTTTTTTTTTGTTTTATGTTTTATATAGAAAAAAATGAAAAAAAAATCCCCAGGGACCAAGAAATGTGGTCCTGAAGACTGAAAAGTGGTCAGTGATAGGAGATCACTGACCAAAAAACGTGGGTAGAACTCAAAGAGGAAGGGAACAGGAGTGGGTAGTGGATGGGGTGGTGGGAAGCAAAAAAAACGTTGTTTTAGAAACTTTTTTTCACTTTTTTTCACTTCTTTTCTCTCTGACTCTCTGCTCACAACCGATCTCAACGCCTCGCTAACTCCAACAGGGCGTTCAGGGCGGTTGCAGCAGGATGTGAGGTCAGAGAGAGGAAGTGACGAGAATGATCGCTGCTATTGGCTAGTTACTCACTGACTAGCCAATAGCGGCGATCGGCGAGGCGGGACCATAGTAAATGGTCCCGGCCCATTATGCTGTGATAGCATGCTGTCAGAAACAGCAGCTATCACAGCTCAGGAACGCCGGGCTCGAGCACTGCTGTGCTGAATGAGACCGATCGCTGCTATTGGCTAGTTACTCACTGACTAGCCAATAGCGGCGATCGGCGAGGCGGGACCATAGTAAATGGTCCCGTCCCATTATGCCGTGATAGCCTGCTGTCAGAAACAGCAGCTATCACAGCGCATGAACGCGCCGGGCGCGCGCACCGCTGTTCTAACTGCAAGACGTACTATTACGGCATGGAGCGCGAACGATAGAGCTGCCATGACGTAATAGTACGTCAAGGAGCGTGAAGGGGTTAAGATTATAAATAAATCCTTTTAATTTTGTTTACATCTCTTAATGTTATGCGTATTGGGTCTTGCACCCCTTCTTCAGACAGAGCAGCGGTACCACAGTGCAAGCAAAGAAAGAGAGTCTTGGGGTTTCAAGCAAGAGTCAGGCCATACTTTCCTGAAATAGAGGGGAAGGGGGGCATAAACCAGCATCTGGAGGGGGACACTATTTGTATTGTTTTCTCCTCCTTCACCTGCAATACTTTTCAATTTATAAGTTTTCTCTCTCAGCACAAAGAAATAATATTAATCCTGATATGGTCAATAATCAAGTAAATTGCTAATACACAACACACTGCATAATAATCATGTCAAAGTTATTTTGTCAGCATATTTAGAACCTATGCCCACCACCTTCCACGGGTATAAATGGACCCCTCTTTCCTATGTGTCCATATATTTACAGCATCATGAAGTATGTATTAAATATTGCAAGAACATTTCCTTTCAAGAAACTACACAATTTATGAAAATCTCAAGTTAATTTTTTTCAATATCTGATGGCATAATTGAGTTTTCTCCATTCAGTACCATTTATGTCATCAAATTGAGTCACTGACTGCATGTTACTACCTTTCCTTCTACACTGCATGAATTTTGTTCAGTATGAAATGATGCTTTCTAGTATGTACCTGCTACAGCTTACAATTTTATAACCAAGAATGCATCTCCTATCTTTCTTCCTATTAACAAAGACACCTGCCAAGTGAATCCTTAGCCTGTTTAAAGACCTTCAAAGATATGGTTGGCCTTCAAATTCGAGTGTTTTGCAAGAGAAACAAAGGTACGGTACTTTGCCAGAGAAATCAGTAGCAGAATGGCACAATGTATACCGCTGTTATTTGCCCTTGTTGTCTAATTTTGGTAGTATCAGGCAGCCACATGTAGAAGTTGCTAAAGCGCGTTAAACACACATGAATTATATTCGCTGTTGAGCATTTAGTACATAGTATATATATATATATATATATATATATATATATATATATATATATATATATATATATATATATATTTAACCACTCTATGGAATTTTTCTATGCTTGACCTTAATAAGGTTTTGAAAAAATATTTATTTTGGACAATATACCTACGTGCAAACAATCCTTAACCTGAAATTGGAGAATCATAGAAAATAAACCAACCTGCTCTAACATCATATTGGAAAATAGGTTAACCTCATCCAAAGTCCTTCTTTAAAGAGGCTCTGTCACCACATTATAAGAGCCCTATCTCCTACATAAGGAGATCGGCGCTGTAATGTAGGTGACAGTAATGCTTTTTATTTAGAAAAACTATCTATTTTAAACCACTTTATGAGCGATTTTTAGCTTTATGCTAATGAGTTTCCTAATACCCAAGTGGGCGTGTTTTTACGTTAGACCAAGTGGGCGTTGTACAGAGGAGTGTATGACGCTGACCAATCAGTGACCAATCAGCGTCATTCACTTCTCTCCATTCATTTACACTGCACTAGCGATATAGTTATATTGCTATGTGCAGCTACATACACAAAGACTAACATTACTGTAGTGTCCTGATAATGAATATATATTACCTCCAGCCAGCACGTGATGTGTATTCAGAATCCTGACACTTCTGAATATTTTCTGTGAGATTCCAGCAAGGCAAGCGTAATCTCGTTTGAAATGACAGGTTACATCGTAATCTCGCGGGATTACGCTTGCCTTGCTGGAATCTCACAGAAAAGATTCAGAAGTGTCAGGATTCTGAATACACATCACGTCCTGGCTGGAGGTAATGTATATTCATTATCAGGACACTACAGTAATGTTAGTGTTTGTGTATGTGGCTGCACATAGCGATATATCTATATCGCTAGTGCAGTGTAAATGAATGGAGAGAAGTGTATGACGCTGATTGGTCAGCGTCATACACTCCTCTGTACAACGGCCACTTGGTCTAAAGTAAAACACGCCCACTTAGGCTTTAAGAAACTCATTAGCATAAAGCTAAAAATCGCTCATAAAGTCACCTAAATTATAGCGCCGATCTTCTTATATAGGAGATAGGGCACTTATAATGTGGTGACAGAGCCTCTTTAAAGAAGGACTTTGGATGAGGTTAACCTATTTTCCAATATGATGTTAGAGCAGGTTGGTTTATTTTTTATGATTCTCCAATTTCAGTTTAAGGATTGTTTGCACGTAGGTGTATTGTCCAAAATAAATATTTTTCAAAACCTTATTAAGGTCTTATTTTAAACAAACTCGAGTCAAGCATAGAAAAATTCCACAGAGTGGTTAAATATATATATATATATATATATATATATATATACTATGTACTAAATGCTCAACAGCCAATATAATTCATGTGTGTTTAACGCGCTTTAGCAACTTCTACATGTGGCTGCCTGATAACTACCAAAATTAGACAACAAGGGCAAATAACAGCGGTATACATTGTGCCATTCTGCTACTGATTTCTCTGGCAAAGTACCGTACCTTTGTTTCTCTTGCAAAACACTAGAATTTGAAGGCCAACCATATCTTTGAAGGTCTTTAAACAGGCTAAGGATTCACTTGGCAGGTGTCTTTGTTAATAGGAAGAAAGATAGGAGATGCATTCTTGGTTATAAAATTGTAAGCTGTAGCAGGTACATACTAGAAAGCATCATTTCATACTGAACAAAATTCATGCAGTGTAGAAGGAAAGGTAGTAACATGCAGTCAGTGACTCAATTTGATGACATAAATGGTACTGAATGGAAAAAACTCAATTATGCCATCAGATATTGAAAAAAATTAACTTGAGATTTTCATAAAGCGTGTAGTTTCTTGAAAGGAAATGTTCTTGCAATATTTAATATATACTTCATGATGCTGTAAATATATGGACACATAGGAAAGAGGGGTCCATTTATACCCGTGGAAGGTGGTGGGCATAGGTTCTAAATATGCTGACAAAATAACTTTGACATGACTATTATGCAGTGTGTTGTGTATTAGCAATTTACTTGATTATTGACCATATCAGGATTAATCTTATTTCTTTGTGCTGAGAGAGAAAACTTATAAATTTAATAGTATTGCAGGTGAAGGAGGAGAAAACAATACAAATAGTGTCCCCCTCCAGATGCTGGTTTATGCCCCCCTTCCCCTCTATTTCAGGAAAGTATGGCCTGACTCTTGCTTGAAACCCCAAGACTCTCTTTCTTTGCTTGCACTGTGGTACCGCTGCTCTGTCTGAAGAAGGGGTGCAAGACCCAATACGCATAACATTAAGAGATGTAAACAAAATTAAAAGGATTTATTTATAATCTTAAGTACTATTGTTTCAATGGGGAGGGCAAGTCAAGAAAAAAAGAAAATTTTTACTGGTTGCTTTTATTACAAAAAAACTTGGAGAATTTGTAACTAGGTGGGAACGCCTTAGACAACTGCAGCACCCTCTTTTACATGCCCTGAATGCTGTTGTGTCTCTTGAGCAAAGTTGAGCAAAAAAGCTATTGTTTTATGAAGCCCTTCTGGTTTATTTCTTTGTTTTTGCCATTTCTTTATGGAGAGTGAAAGTCCTACTAATGATGAAGTGTGGAGGGCGTAAACTAAGATCTGCTATCCCCCCTTCCTGCAGACCCTTTGGTAACTAAAAAAGCAGCCTCTATGGTTTGTATGGTCTTGCTGACCACAAGTAACAATTTTTGAAGTCTCAATTTTCGGTCCAACTTTAGGTTATTTTGTAAACTTTTTTCCGTCACTTTTTAGAGGCATGGAGATTTTTTCAGAGCATTTCTTTTTATTTTCATTAAGTGAAATTAAGGCTAATTTTACTCTACCCAACATATTATGCAGATCTCTCTAGGGAACTTTATTCATTCACACTGAATCCTACAGAGTTAAGCTTACAAACTTCTACAGAAGCACACACATGCAAGAGCCAATTTCATGAAACTGGTTAACTTCCATTCTATTCTTAAGCTACATGATCAAAGCCTTTGTAGATGGTGCCCTCATCAGAACTAAAGCAATCGCTCCTGCACTGCAGGGTAGCAATCTTACCATGGTACTGGTGCCACCCAAATATTTCCGTGTTCCATTAAAGAGGAAACACAATTAAATTTAGTGTTTGAGTTACATGCGTTCAACAAACTGAAGTTGATTGGGTGATATCTTCATACCAATATATTTAACCTGTTCTGTGATATTGTGTTCCACTAGTAAAGGCTTCATAAAGTAAAGTCATTGTTGTTAAATTGTTTACGATTTTTTTGGGTGCACTTAGGAGGGTTTATATGTTTAGGTTTGTTTTTCTTAGGGACTTTGTTTGTAAATTGAAGTAAATATAATACCACAATGACTCATTGCCAAAGTTTTTATAACATGTGCATAGCATTTGCATAAGTTGTCATACTGTAAGCACAGAAAAAGCTGAAAAGCATGGATACAAGTACAGAAAAGTTACTACATAATAGAAGCACACCCATGTTGAACTAATTTGAGTAAATTATGAATAGACACGCTACCCATTGCCTGCAGTGCTGTAATCCTATCAGCTTTGGTTGAACTGGATTTGGAATCTTTGCACAAAAGCGTAAAAAGACAAATTCAGAGATTGCATTAATGTGGGAAAAAACGAGCCACGCAGAAAAAGAAAATGAAAAGTTATTGTATGAAAGCTATTCGTAGAAGTCCTGCTGACAGAAGGAAAGTAATAAAAAAGGTGGTCAGGAAAGTGATAAAGACTATGTGACAAATAAGAGACAGGAAGGTCACATTCACTTAACACCATTGTATGAGCAATGCTGAAGTGTTGCTCAAGTTGCTACAATTGCTGAGGTGGTAGATGGTAGCAATTGTTTTGAATCACAGTTGGGAAATTCTGTTTGTGTAAAAACACTCAGTCTGATATAGAGAAAACTTTTATATTGAAATAGTAGAAAAGAACCACAATACTAACATAAAAATAAAAACATCAGTTTCTTCCAAGTAAATCGTTAGAAAGAGGGGGACGACCCCCTCTAACAGCTCACCTCTGCGGTGATGAGATCGCGGGGTGCTGATGGTTGCTATGGCAGCCTGGGGGCTAATGAAGACTTCATAGAAGCCTGTCAGAAAGACGATATACTGCAATATATTAGTATTGTAGTATATAGTACAAGCAATCCAATGATCGCTGGTTTAAGTCCTCTAGGGGTACTAATAAAAAGTTACAAATCAGTTAAATAAAGTTTTTTTTTCTGTACAAAAAAATATTAAAAGTAAAAAAAAAACTTTTTTCCATTTCTCCCCTGAAGCATTGTAAAAAATAAATAAACATCAGTTGTATTGCCACGTCCGCAAAAGTCTGAACTATTACAATCTATCATTATTTAACCAGCGCGGTGTTCGCCGTAAAAAAAAAAAAAGTAAAACGCCAGAATCTCTATTTTTTGGTCACCTCAACTCCTAAAAAAAATGGAATAAAAAGTGATCAAAACTTTGCATGTACCCCAAAATGGTACCATTAAAAACTACAGTTTATCCCTCCAAAAATATGTTCTCATACCGCTTAATCGACAGAAAAATAAATAAGTTATGGCTCTCAGAATTTGGCGACACAAAATAAATTTTATTTTTCACCGTTAGTTTTTTACTTGTAAAAGTAGTAAAATATAGAAAAAAACTATATAAATTTGGTATCGCCGTAATAGTATTGACCGCAGAATAAAGTTAAAGAGGCTCTGTCACCAGATTTTGCAACCCCTATCTCCTATTGCAGCAGATCGGCGCTGCAATGTAGATAAGAGTAACGTTTTTTTTTTTTAAAAACAAGCATTTTTGGCCAAGTTATGAGCATTTTTATATTTATGCAAATGAGGCTTTCTAAAGTACAACTGGGCGTGTTTAAAGTTATGTACAACTGGGCGTGTATTGTGTATGTACATCTGGGCGTTTTTACTTCTTTTACTAACTGGGCGTTGTGACTAGAAGTGTATGATGCTGACGAATCAGCATCATCCACTTCTGTTCGTTAACACCCAGCTTCTGCCAGTGCACAGACCAACAGCGTGTTCTCGAGAGATCACGCTGTGACGTCACTCACTTCCTGTCCCAGGTCCTGCATCGTGTCGGATGAGCGAGGACACATCGGCACCAGAGGCTACATTTGATTCTGCAGCAGCATCGGCGTTTGCAGGTAATCTGCCACTGCTCACAGTCATTCAAAAGAACCTTCCTTGTTTACTTTTGTGGAAAAAAATCTGTCCTGGTCAAGTGCTAGACACACAGGTGCATGGCTCTTTACAAGACACAGCTCTGATAGCTGTACTGCAACCAGGACAAATCCCCTGAACCACTTATCTCAGTGGTAAACATAGGATTAGCCAGTTTTGAAATTTAAATGCCATTTAAAGGTTTAGTTTGCCTTTTATTACCTAATCTGTGTAAAAAGGTAACACAGATAGGTAATACAGCAGTGAAATGGACTGGGTGTTGTTTCTATCCACCTTCAGCTTCAATTTCAGTGGGAGATCATGGTATGGAGAGTCCATAACTCTTTAACCATCAGATCTATACACCGCGGAGTCCGCCAAAAAACTAGCTCTGTGCCACTTAGGTGTTACCCATTATATCACCCCCTCCCCTTCATAATATTTAATGAATGCCTACAGAAGAGTCAAAGTTTTGAATTATTTCTCAGGCAGTATGAGTAATGGAGCTATTTGCTTATTTTAGGTTTTATATAGGCTTTATTTACAACTAGAAAGTCATGAAATAAAAAATATATCACACTACACAAATATGTACCGTATTTAAAGATGTAAAGTGAGAGAGTTACTAATACATATGTATGTAAACTTTACATTAAAATTCATACATTTTTAAGATTTTGGTTGTGGTATTAATCCATTAGCGTGTGCTTGTGACTGTAAATATATAAGCTGTCGTATGGAGAGACCTGCACCCATTGTGTCTACTGCACAACAAATATGTAATGGAACACGTTAAATGCATTATGTGGTACCTGCTAATGTAGTAGCTATTGCTCCCTACCTGAACACATGTTGATAAAACAGCATAAGACTCCAACCCATTTATCTTTTTTATTTTACTACTGTACATGGTAAAATTTTTGTTGATTTCCATTAAAACCCATCATGGGAAGATCACTTTGAAGTAAGAGCCACTATGTGCCCAGGAGCTCGTTGATTGTTCCAAGACCAGTATCTCAGTCCATTTATCTACGAGATAAGGACATCTCTTCAACTTGCCCCTAGCCCTACCTTTCTTCCTTTGATTACTTCCTAAATGCATGCTATGTTGGTCTCGCCTCCGCATCTCCCTCTTATCATCCTTCCACACATTCATCTTGCCGCTGTAAAAGCATCATAATAGCGTTTGTCATCTGCCTTAATTCCATGAATGTCAGGCCCATCAGATCATATTCCTCCTTATTCTGTCTGTTACAAAATTGACCTTAACCTTCTTAATGCCACAGTGTAAAATTGTGTCTTTTATCACCAGTGTGCTCTTGCAGCAATCAGAAGGGCAGAAAACGTTTATAAATCTTATCTCTCTCGAATATGTATGAGTGTACTATATGCAGCCAAAGTCTAATTCAGGTGCTAATGCAGTTTAATTATCGGATATACAAATACCTCTTATGGTGTTCTTAGTATTAAAGAAGACCGCTGTTTTTTTTTGTTTTTTTTTAGTAAATAATTGTATTCTCCATGAAAAAACAATTCTGGAGTATTTTTTTTAGAACTGACAACTGGGTGAAACCTGTCTGGGTGAGTCTTTATACAGTCTGACAATTTTCAATCAGTGCTGACACAGTAAAGGTCCTTTTACACTATGCGACCAGCGGGACTATCATAGAACGCTTGTTGACGATAATTGCCCTGTGTAAACAGGGCAGCGATCAGCAGATGAACGCGCAAACGCTCGTTCATCTGCTGGTCGTATTGTTTTAAGCAAGTAAAATATTGTCGTTGTTGGCAGCACATCTCCACAGGGAGACGCACTGCCGACATGATAGTAATGTATGGTGACAAGCGATCGGAATAACGACCGCTCGTCACCATCCATAGCTCCGTGTGACAGGAGCAAACAAGCGCCGATCCACGATGTCTCATTAATCGGCACTCGCTGCACCGGCCAATTATCGTCTGGTGTAATATGGGCTTTAAGGTCCTTTTACCTGGACCAAGGATTCGGTAAACATATGAACGCTCGTTCCCGATCATTGCCCTGTGTAAACAGGGCAAAGATCAGCAGATGAACAGGGAAACGCTCATTCATTGGTTGATTACATCTTTTATGCAGTACAAAATATAATAGTTGTTGGCAGCACATCTCCCCGTGTAAACAATGAGATGTGCTGCAAATGTACGGGGATGAATGATCTTAGTAACGATCGTTCATCCCCATACTAAACGATCATTGCTCTGTTTAAAGGGAGCAACGAGCGCCGATCAACAAGCTGTATTGTTGATCGGCGTTCGTTTTAAAAGTGGTAAACATGGGCGATATCTGCTCGTGTAAAACCACCTTAATGTAGGGACACACCCCTTTGACAAGGGGGATGGTAATACCCAATAAATTTCTAGGAGGAATAGCAGAGGAATGGCAAAATGCAGAATTCTAAAAATAAATATGTTCCAGCATTGTTATTTCATAGAGAATACAAGTATTTAATAAAATAGTCATGTCCTCCGTACATATCATTCTTGTTTTGGGGCCTGCGTAACCCTTTCAATTTGTATGCTTTATATACACTGTAGTGGTGAGATTTATTTTCTCTTTTGTATGTATTATTCCTTTCGATAAAAAGAGATTTGAAAACAAACATATGTCAGGAGAACTAAAACATCTCAGTAGTATGAAAGTTGTTTGTTAGATATGTGGTTTTAGAAATAATCGGCTACCATACTTTCATATTCATTTACTAAGTGCTAGATATTTTGCAAATCTTCATTCTACAAGACATGCTATAATATAAAGGGGCATCTATTGTTGGCTCAGGAGAAAAAGGGTTTTTCCAACCATAGGCATTGATGGCATATCGATTGGATGGTCCATGCAGCAGCCCTTTGGGTTTCATTTTGATACAACGCCATCATGGCCATTCTGTATAAGCCCATTCTTGTAGGAGCTGTAGCAATTTCTTGGCATAGCGTATGGTATAGGACAAGGCTGCATCAAAGAAAAGGCAAAAGGACTGCACCCTCTTTGATCTAGGCAATGATGTGGATCCCATCGTTCATATTCCCACTAATTAGATATTGTTGGCATATCCTGTCATCAATATCTGTGGGGGTAAAGACCTCATTTAAAGATGAAGTAATAATAAATAAAAAATAAACACCCATAATTCTTATATTTTGTGATATACTGTATCCCTATATTTGATCCCTAGGTACTGGGATGATAGCTAATGGGGGTGCAATGTTTTTTTTTACATGTATCTGTTCTCATAGTCAAAATAATCAAACCTCAATACATAAAAATCAATGTGAATTTCCTCTTCTAAGAGACACAGCGTAAAAATGATACAAACACATATTCTGGACTATTCCGCTGGTGATATCATCAGCTATGCTATAGCTCAGGCTCCACAATTAGATTTCAAGGCTATCTGGCAGGGATAATATGCTGAGCTAGTCTGTAAGCAGCATTCAGTTTTCTGCAGATGTTTTATACTGCAGGGCACCATACGCCAGCTGAACTGATAATTTCTCATTTATATCATACGGAACTACAAATGTTGAAAAAATAAAGCAAATAATGTGCGCACCAGAGATCCCTTTTATACCTTACGTTATTCAGTAATGCGGGATATAACTTTTAGCTTACATGGGGTTTTGGCACTAATGCAGCTTGTGGAAATGTATTGTAGAACGCAGTGGCGTTCTTTGTGATTAGCACTTACAGTACTGCAGCTGCTTTGGTAATTGCCTTTTGTGGAAAAATAATGTAGTTCATTACAATGAACAAAGTCTCAGGTTTTATGCTGTATAGGGTTTAAATGTAGCTTAGTCAGTGTTAGAATTAACATAAGCCAGGGACATCAGATACAGGAGCAAGGAGTCTATAGAAAGAACTGCACTGCAGATATGCCGTGTTGTTATTGTTAGGGACTATTAATCTACGAATGGATTAGCTGAATGCAGCATTTACTCGGACATCACATGTACATCCCTATGAAAAGGGAATAGGTAAAGGCAAATAATCAGTCTAATTGATGAAATTGAACATAATAAATTATATTAGAAAGGCTAGAATGGCTTATCAAGAACCACACTGTGCCTAATTTTTAATATACAGTATTATGTTCCATCTTTATTACTGCAAAAATGATCAGGTGTCTCCATAACAGTTGGGTAGCTGCCATAAAAGGTTGGTGCCATGTGGATATCTCAAGCACAGATTCATGATTCTAGAATTGATACTGATGTTATGAGAGTCCTAGCACACAACCTCCCTACAGTTTCTAAAATTGAGCATAGATCCTCTACAGCGCTGTCAATCATGTAAAGGCTGACTGAGTAGTAAGAAGGGGACCCATTTGCTCTTGGTATTTATCTTTTCTTCTTCTTCCTCCTCACATGTAAAGTTTTATTTGAGAAAATACTGAGATTAAACATGACCTTGCTTATGCTAAAAAAGGGAGCAATTTCTAACCTTGTGAGACGTAATGCATCAGTGGCGAATGGCTGCAGAATTTCATCAATGTGTTGTGTTCTAGGACATGGACACATACACACGTACATGCACTTGCCGATTAAAACGAGTGCTCTTAAACCTCTATAGAAAAGTGCAAGCCGCAGTGCCACCCATGTTATTGCCATTCACATACCCCAAATCATTTTGATCCACAATACCCCTAACATACCATTCATAATGCCTATAAACAGTTCCATCCATAATGCCCCATAACAGTGACAGCCATGTAATAAACCACCATAGCATCATCATCCACATGCCCTTATAATATACCTCCCTAGGAAAGTGCCAGTCAAACTGACCCTATTTTGGTACCATCCACAGTGCCAATTAACAATTCCATCCACAGTGCTCCTCAAGAGTTACTGATACAGTGTCTCCATTTTATGTGCACCTTAACAATTGCCCAAACAGAATGTCCCTGAATAGACCCTCATTCAATGTGCCCCTTAACAATTCAGGTTACATGCCCCCATAACAATGCTTATCATATGTCTCTGAACTTGCTTGCATGGCAGAGCTTGGATAGATGAAAAGAGTACCTGGATAGATCATTTGGCAGACACTCGGCGTAGCAAACACGTGGCGCAGCAGACGCAAGGAGTAGCAGACACTAGGCACTGATGACACTTGATGTGGCAGATGACACGTGGTGTGGCAGATGACACATGGCACAGAGGATGAACTCAATATGGGATAAAGGAACACAGGATACAACGAAGGGACTATTTGCAATAACGAACATGGGTAGACACAACAATGCTCAGGCAAGGAGGAAGGGGCAGTGCCCTTTTTATAATTCAGGGTGTTGTTGGGATTGCGTAGGGAACATTTACTGGTGAGTGCGCTGGCCATTTAAGACCGCAGACGAGCGCACGCGCACCTTAGGAAACACTACAGTGAAGTACGGCCACGTGTGCTGGCGTCTCCGGGGAGGGAGACTCCGGCAGGAGTACCTAGGTCTGCGGTCGCGGCCGCTGGATGGTAAGAGAAGTCGGCAGTCCGTGGACATTACATCAGTGTTGTAAACAAATATTTCCCCCTTCCCAATTTCTTTTATTTTTGCATATTTGTCACATTTGAATGTTTTAGCAATTAGCAAAAATAGAACAAATCGGTGAGGGGCTAATACTTTTTCACAGCACTGTATATATAGATACCTGGGATCCTGGGTGTGGGGAGTGAGATGCTCCATATACAGTCATGTGCCCTATATTTTTTTAGATCTTAACTTTAACAGAATATAATAAAAAGTCCTCTTTGAAAGAGATGGTTTTGTGTAAGTTTTCATTTAAATTCCGTAACTTGTGATTCCATGTATTACCATTACAAATGTCTGTCTCTGAATAGCTGATATGTGAACCTCCAAAAATAAATCTATGATATCTTCAATGAGAATGTCATTGCTTTGGTGTATGGCAGATGGTATTCAGTTATTTCTCCATAGTTTTCCACAATGAAGTAGTCCATTCTAAAGTGTTATACAGAATAAAGTTGGATAGATGGAATCTTGTACAAGACATAGCAGAGAATGAAGAATTCAAAAGGCAGTTTAACCATCCAGCTTCCTGCCTGCCAGGTCCCCTATGGGCACCCTCAGGAGCAGCAGCAGTTTACTGTCATATCTATTTGTTAATTAATTGCATGTTAATTTGACAAGCTGCAGGCATGCTCCTTTCTTGTGTTGTAAGACGCTATGGCAGTACTGTATTAAATTGATGGTTTATCCGGAGATCAGAATTTAAATGAATCCAATTAATAGAGTTCATCATTCATTTATTAGGAGAGAAGCTGTCTGTGGAGCAAAGTTTTAGGAAGGATGTGATCAAAACTCAGAGGAAGGGATGAAGTTCGGATATGAAATGTTTAACAGATTTCATCTGGATTCATGCTGTGAAAAAATGTATTGCTTTTACAAGATGAATTAAGTTTTCATGTAATGGCTTTGATTCCTTACTATTTTTTGTGATATTTCTGTCATTGAAAATATCATGTTAGAGCATAACCAAATATATCTCATAATTCTTCATTGCAGACCCTCCAATGTTACCCCTACTACCTGGGATAAAATAATATGTTCCTTAACATCCCAGTTAATTTGCTTTTGAAATTATCTTTGTTGAATTAATTGATGCTAATGAAAACTGTGTTCTCATGAAATAATTAGTTCATTCCAGGTAATTGCTGTAGCAAGTCATTTGGAATGTGAGAAAATCAAAATTTTTACCTGTTATACGTTCTTATGTTGTGTGAGGGCAAACTGCACCCCATTTGCAAAATAACCCATTGGGAATATTCCAATGTCTTGGATAAAAAGTCTCACCTACACACTGTTAAATATTGAGGTGAGGTTAGTGCTTTTCATTGCAGTTACTATAGTAAAAAAGAGTAACTTTAATGAAAAACACTAACCTTGCCCCACCGTTTAATAATGTGTAGGAGACACTTGTGCTAGAACATGTGTCCACCGGGGGATTCTTTGGTTGTATGCTGGGCCTAGATGACCCACGAGACAACCAAAGAATCCCCCAGTAGACCCATGTTTTAGCACATTAACAGGACCCAGCCACAGCAGAGCCTATTGGGACCAGTTGAGATAAATTAAACAGGCAGTAGAAGGGATTGCTAGCCGTTGGGGTATATTGAATTCTTGCATTATTTTCCAACTGTTCCTTAATAATGATAATGCAGATGTAAATTGATCAAAGTAGAGTTTACCAAGCAATGAAAAGTATACATGAACTTTTCTCTGTAGTTTTAGGCTTGGCTCTCAGAATACATTCATGTGTGCCGTGTCTATCTATAGTTAACACCATCTTTCTGTGCTAGCATTGACAGCTGGGTGTTACGATTCCCCAAGTCAAAAGGCTGTGTCCTACATACTGACAGTCTCCAACCATCACTGACAGTATCACACTATGTAGAGAGACAACCTCTTAACAAGGGGAATGATAACACTAATTTGTCTATTAGTCCTGGGCTATACAAATACTTTTTGTGGAATACAAGGATTTACTATAACAGACATGTCTGGAGAGGTGACAAATTCTCTATAAATCAAGTGACTCACAGGTGACATCTTCTCAGATTCTACTCATTCTTTATCTCTTTTCTTCCCCATCTTGTCCGGACCTCATGGCAAATTCTCCCGGCCATGACCCATTTCTGCAGAATTTGCCACTCAGATTTTTTCGGTTCCTCACTTTTCCAACATTTCTGCACCTATAAACGAAGATAAAATTCTCATGGTGCCACAGACCATACCCTTAAATATAATAGCACCATACACTGCTCCCTTGAATACAATTGTGTCAAACACTGTAAAGTAAAGCATCACACACACAGTGCCCCCTGTAGATAGTGCCACTCAAAATGCCCCCTGTAGAAAGTGTCACTCAGTGCCCCCTGTCAAAAGTGCCACTCACAATGCCCCCTGTAGATAGCGACACTCACAGGGTCCCCTGTAATAAGTGCCCCATATAGAGTCCACTGTAGATAGTGCCCAACACAGAGGCCCCTGTAGATAGTGCTATTCACAATGCCCACTGTAGATAGTGCCCCATATAAAGCCCCCTGTAGATAGTTCCACTCACAATGCCCCCTGTAGATTGTGCTCCTCATAGAGCTCTGTGTAGATAGTGACCCTCATAGAGCCTATAGATAGTGTACCTTATAGAGCCCCCTGTAGATAGTTCCCCTCATAGAGCCCCCTGTAGATAGTGTCACTAATAGATCCCCTGTAGATTGTGCCCATCAGAGATCCGCCTGTAGATAGTGCCCCATCAAGCCCTTGCAGATAGTGCCCCATAGAGTCCTCTGCAGATAGTGCCTCCATAGAGCCCCCTGTAGATAGTCCCCCGATAGAGCGCTCTGTATATATTTACCCCATAGAGTGCCCTGTAGACAGAGCCCCCTATAGATAGTGCCATTCATAATGCCCACTGATAAAAAAAATATTATTGCATACTCACTCGTCCTCGTTCCCACGCAGTCCTCCAGCAACGCAGGCCTGATCTCTCCTGACCAGGCCTGATACAGCGGAACGATGCAGGCGGTGGAATTACGTCATTAGTGAAGTGCTGTATGGCAGGGTAGGAAACTGATAGTTCCTGTGCCTCGCCAGTGCTAGACTGATCAATTATAGCCACGTTCGGAAGACACGGATACAATTGAGTGCAGGGGGACCGATTCTGGGTCCTGCTTCTCCTAATTGGCTGTAATTTTAACAACCGTTTTTTAACAAACCAGCCGGATCCCACCCCTGCTGCCCGTCCTTTTGTAGGATGTACACAAAGCAGTATTGTTGTATTTTTTGTAGCAATTCGCAGAAATAAATGTGAAAGGGGTTCGATGTGTTCTTACTATTTGGGCAGCCATGGGCCCCTTCCCCGGAGACTCGGGCCCCAGAGGGCCACTCGAAACACTCCAATGGTGATCCGCAATTGCGAACCTGGCAGTCCACATAATGTAAGAGAAGCGTGATTTATCAGACCAGGCCATCTTCCATTTCTCCAGGTTTAAATTCTGATGCTCACATGCACATTGTAGGCACTTTTGTCAATGGACAGGGGTCAGCTCGGGCACTCCAAACCGTCAGCAGCTATGCAGCCACAAACACCGCAGGTTATGATACACTGTGTGCTCTGACACCTTTCTATTATATCTAGCACTAACTTTTTCAACAGTTCTGTGGGATCAGACCAGACGGGCTAGCCTTTAATCCACATCTGCATCGATAAGCCTTGGCACCCATGACCCTGTCTCCGGTCCACCATTTGTCCTTACTTGAACCACTTTTGGTAGGTACTAACCACTGCATATCACGAACACCTCATAAGACCTGTCGATGTGGAGATGCTCTGGCCCAGTCGTCTAACTATAAAAATTTGGCCTTGTCAAAGATGCTCAGATTTCTACATTTCCATCAACTTCAAGAACTAACTGGTCATTTCCTGCCTAATATATTCAACCCCTTGACCGACGTAATTGTTACAGGTTAGTTAATTTTATGCACTTCATTTGTGGTTTAAGGGTTCCGTGACCGATAATTGCACACAGTTTTACTGCGAATTACTACAGTTTGGCAATGCGGTTTTTGGTACAGGTGAAGCACATAAAAAACATGTGCTTCACATGTACTTGCCACAGGCCAAAAACTGCATCGCCAAACTGCGTGTGGTTTATGCCTTGTTGTTTCCCGCCACATGATACAAACTTCTACATGTACTGGCACCCTTATGTTATGTCTGTATGACTGTACAGTGTATATTCTTACGGAAGATAACTATATTAGGCCTCATGCACACGACCGTAAATCCTCTGACCCATTCAGTTCTATTGGCCGCAAACACCTTTCCATATCGCTACGGATGGGTGTCCGGCAGAACTGCGCCGAGAATTATGGAGCATGTCAGTTTTTTTGTGTTTTACGGGCTGTGCTCCCATACTTTTATGCGATTACGGGCACAGTCATGTGCATGTGGCCTAAGTCCTTAAAATTTCAACTTAACAGGTTAATCAGAGTAATTAATGTTATAACAACCCTTTTTAATACAATTGTATGCGGTGTTTGTATGTAAGCAGAACTGTGGTGTGGAACAGTAAAGGTTAAGCATCATTCATTTGTTTCCACAGTGATATCCCTCATTCAGCTTTTCCCCCAGAGATACACCTGATGTCCCTTAGGTGTGCAGCTAAAATATTAGCTGAACAAATGGCTGCAGTTGATCTTCTTGCAATTACTATAATAACAAAAAACTCTGCTGGCCAGAGGCACATACGTGTTCCCAGCACTAGCATCAATTTATTCTATTCTTGCTGTATTCTGGTCTGAACCGGAGATATCACAAGGCAAGACTAATAGGCTTACTGCACATCAATTTTTTTCTTCATCAGTGAAAAATTAAAATGCTTATATAGTATACACAGTAGGGAGATTACACAGTTTCTTAGATATGGCTTTGTATTCTCTATAAATGTTAGCTGCATCTGCATTTCTGCTTTGCTTTAATTGATTATTAGGCTTGACAGGTCAACCATCTAAAGGCAAAATGCAAGCTCTCATTAAACTGACCAAATGAAATGTAGAATATATTTTATTATAATTCCATTTTATGACCAAATAGCATTCCAATAGCATACTCATGCTGCCTCCCTGCTACTGAGCTACTAAAGATTATTTCGTTTTTTTGCCGTTTCATCAAGGAAGTGATCCAGAATTAACCCCCACAACAATACTTACATTTCGTATCATCAACATTTGTTTTTAATACACAAACTGTATATTCTTTCTATAAAATAATGATCTTGGACATACAGCTGGAGAAATATGAGTCCCCTTGAGGGTTTTTTGTCAGTTGCCAGAGAACCGTCCTGCAACACTATTCAATATAAGAAATGCTCATGAAGAATGTTTTAGTTTATGTCATGAGATAAGTCAACTCTCAAACTGTTTCAGAAAGACAGCAAAATTGTTTCAATTTCTGCTCAACTGATGGGGATATATGTTCACTTACCTGTATTTCTTCATCTATTCCATTTAGTAATCTAATGGCACCATGTCAAATTATAACAACCATACAGTACATTTTTATGTGGAAAGAAAATGCTTAATTAGATAAAAGTGGTATTTCTTTAGTTCAATGTTATGGTATATTGCTAGGATATGCAATAACATAATGATCGATGGGGGTTTAAACACTGGAACCTCCATCGATCTAGAGCATGAAGGGATAGTGGCATTTTTGGCATATCCTTTTGGCATTTCTCCTGCACAGCGATGCTCCCATTCACCTGCTGTATATGCAGTGGCGGATTAAGTAAACCATGGGCACTGAGCTGTTCCACAAGCTTGGGCCCCCTTCTCCACCACCGCCCTGCCACGTCATGTGTATATTAAACACTAACTCAAACCAATAAATTCAGTCCCCAAGAGGTAACTAAACATTTGGCGTGTCATAGTGAGAGTGATATGTCAGAAGTTTTGATTGATGGGGGTCCCAGCATTGAGACCACCACTGATCACTAAAACAAAGCAGCAGGAGTGCCCGGGTGAGCGCTGTTCCACTTAATTTCTGATTGTCTTTCCTTGGCGCGGTGTACGGACTCATAGACTTTCTGTTGTGCCCATACACCGCATGCTCGGCTATCAGAGGAAAGACGATCAGAAACAAAGTGGCAAAGCACTCACCTGAGCGCTTCTGCCACTTTGTTTCAGCGATTGGTGGGGTCTCAGTGCCCAGACCCCCACCGATTAGAACATTTGACATGTCACTATGACATGTAATTTTTTTTAAAAAGTTTCGTTAGTTACCCTTTAAGCAGTCAGACACCCCTCCCCAGTGCATCTGACTGACTGCTGAGTGCCCTATGGGAGGGTCTAAGTGTCTGACACTTAGGGCGGATTTACACGAGCGTGTGCGTTTTGCGCACGCAAAAAATGCGGCGTTTTGCGCGCGCAAAAGGCACTTAACAGCTCCGTGTGTCATCACCGAAACGCCCATATGGGGATCCGCCACTGTGTATATGGAACTGCAATACAGCTCCAGTCAAGTAAATGAGGCTGTCGTAGTTCCCCGCACAGCGGGTGGCTGGTAGCATTGCTGTGTAGGGAAAATCAGATCATTCTAAGGATTGTGGGTTTGCCAATAGTATGACCCACAACGTTCATTAAAGGTTGGCATATAATGTCATCAGTACAGAAGACAAAAATTATCCGAGAGTAAAACTTGTCTTTTAATAATCAATTTGAAATGATACGACTTTATTAAAAACACGTCTATTGTGCTTAGTAGCTATGCTTGACACGATCACTAATAGAGAATACACTGATTCTTGTATGAATTCCTTGCTGAGATCATAAAGTGCCTGTGATTTACGCACCACTGTGCCTTGCCACAAGGATAACCTGAGCGGTGGAAGGTCCTCCAGACTGTTTGTAGTTCGTAAACAGTATACTAATAGTTAGTGAGGTTCAATCAAATATAACAGGGCCTAAAAAAGGGTTAGGCACCTGCCTTAAGCGCCATTAAACTACACTTTTTGGGCAATTTAGTAAAGAAAAAAGGCCCCTCTAAATTCTCAGTTCAGCAAGTCAGTGCTCTCCGAGTGGGTGTAAATAAAATGTAGGTGTTGCTACAATGAGCACTTCCCCTGTACTAGAAGGAAGTGCTAATGGTTATAGAGCTGCATACGCCACACGGCACTGGCCTTTAACCGGGATAGGTGCCTTCTTTATCCAATCCGGCGCTTCCCTTTAGCTCAGGGGAATCACCAAATTAAAGCCTACAAGGAGAAGTCAGCAGCGAAGGCAATTACATGATGCAGCCACTTGGTTGGTGCTCGGGGCATCACTGGAGCTAAAGCACAGGACTAAGGGAGAGCAGAGGGGTCTTCACAATAATCTCTCTATACAGCATATTTATTTATATATATATATATATATATATATATATATATATATATATATATATATATATATATATAAAATGAATCACCATTACTGCTGGCAGGTTAGCAGAGGAAAGGAATTTGTATATAGTTTGTGCTGCTTTTTAAAAAAAATTAATTAACTCTTTTACATTGAACATTTAGCGTAGGACCATTGAGCAGCTATAAAATACATCAGCTGTTAGAATGAACCAATGACTGGCAGGCTCCAATTATGTGAGAGTAGAAATATACATGTATTTAATCCACGAGCAGTCCTACGCTGGAGGGCAATGGTTAGTTTCCATACCTTGGCAGGATCTGACATGGCGACCACATGCTCGTGATCACATTATCACTATGTAGGTATGCTGGACTCAAATAGTAGCCACATTGGTTGTTCAACAAACACTACACGAAAATAGTCTATTAAATATAAGCAAGGCACCAACAATACCCAGCATTTCCCAAACAGTCCTATGTATTACACCCAGTGCTACCTTTACAAACTCTGTAGTCCCACTGCCTGCAACCTAGGCAGTACTCCTCCCTTAATGGGGTATGGGATCAAGGTCAGCGGTGGGGGCTTAGTAGGCCCTGGCAATTTCATTGCATCAGGCCCAGAAATTCCTGTCAGCAGTCACAGATTCATCTGTAAAAAGCAGTACAGAAATTTTTGTATGTGTTAGGCCTCATGCACACAAACTTATTTTTTCCCTCCCGTAAATACTGGCGTAAATACGGGTCCGGTGTCACCCGTATTCCACCCGTAATTACGGGCACGTATTCTCTGCAAAATTGCACTGAACTAATCGGCAGCCCCTTCTCTCTATCAGTGCAGGATAAAGAGAAGGGGCAGCCCTTTCCGTGGTAAAAGTAAAAGAAATTCATACTTACCCGGCCGTTGCCTTGGTGTCGCGTCCCTCTCTTGACATCCAGCCCGACATCCCTGGATAACACGCAGTCCATGTGACCGCTGCAGCCTGTGATTGGCCTGTGATTGGCTGCAGCGGTCACATGGGCTGAAACGTCATCCAGGGATGTCGGGCCGGATGTCAAGAGAGGGACGCGTCACCAAGGCAACGGCTGGGAGGCCGGACTGGAGGAAGAAGCAGGAAGTTCTCGGTAAGTATGAACGTCTTTTTTTTTTTTACAGGTTGATGTACTGTATATTGTGATCGGAAGTCACTGTCCAGGGTGCAGAAACAGTTACTGCCGATCAGTTAACTCTTTCAGCACCCTGGACAGTGACTATTTACTGACGTCGCCTAGTAACGCTCCCGTAATTATGGGTGCACACACGTAGTCACCCGTCATTACGGGAGCTCCATAGACTTCTATGGGGTGCCCGTGCCGTTATTACGGCCTGAAATAGGACATGTTCTATCTTTTTCAACGGCACGGGCACCTTCTCGTACGCATACGGGGAGGTACCCGTGGCCAATAGAAGTCTATGGGCCTGTTATTTCGGGTCGTAATTACGACCCGTAATAACGGGAGTTTTTACAGTCGTGTGCATGAGGCCTTACTTGGTGAATTGTGGCTGATAGGTGGGAGGTGAATAATTGTGCATCTAACAGCTACCACATTGAACTTTTGGAGGAGGGCATATTTTGAATTTTTTGCCTTAGCGTCAAGGAAGCTTGTCCTGGCACTGAGATATAAAAAAATGTACACTTAAATAACACTGTTAAAAAGCTAGATCATATCTACCCTGAT
Source organism: Rhinoderma darwinii (assembly GCF_050947455.1). Taxonomy (NCBI): domain Eukaryota; kingdom Metazoa; phylum Chordata; class Amphibia; order Anura; family Rhinodermatidae; genus Rhinoderma; species Rhinoderma darwinii. Next base: position 231,824,014 of record NC_134689.1, on the reverse strand, counting down.
GTAATTCTTTTAAAAAGATTATTAAAAGCTAAATGTTATTCTTGAATAGTGGAGATACATTTTTTTTTTCTTCTGTGCTGTTAAATTAAATAGACCTTTATTCTGACATAATTGTGGAACACACTATGCAAATATATCCTGTCATTACTTACTATAGTGGGAAAACTGCTTTTAAGAGAATAGAGTATGATTATCAGATGTGTACTTCATACTCTGTGTGGCCATTGACAGAACATGGATCATCATCACATTCAAAATGTGGCCCACTACAATTGCTGATTGCCCACCAGTTCCTACATACTGTTGGGCCCACCCCATGTAGGAGGGAAAAAAGGCATGACCCTCCAGTTAACCGTGGTAACCTGAGCTGCCCTTTCCACATATTGCCACATTGAAGTGGCAGGGGCTTCCTCCATGGGTGGTATGCATTTCGTATTAGGCTTGAGTTTTGCAATATTTCTGAGTTTACCATTCATTATTCTTTTATCTTTAATTAATAAATCACTGAAGATTAACAGCCCTAATATCTATGCTGCAGGTGTCATCTGTACATCACGGCTGGGATTAGAGATAACGACTGGGATCAGATATAACTCAGATTCCATCCGCTTAAGCACTTAGATGCCGCAGTCAATAGCGATCGCAGCATCTAAGTCGTTAGAAAAAGGGGGTCCCCTCTGTCATCCTATCGACTCCCCCGCCATGTGATTTCCAGTTGCTAACGGATTGTCATGGCATCCAGGGGGCCTAATAAAGGCCCCCAGGTCTGCCATATTTCTACTCCAGAGGTAGGGCTTAATAGGGGACCGTTAAAGTACCATACACTGCATAAGCATTGCAGTGCATGGTACCAGCGATCTAACGATCGCATGTTTAAATCCCCTAGGGGGACTAAAATAAAATGAGAAAAATATATTTATTAGAGTTTTGAACAGTAAACAAAAAAAATTGTTCATAGTTAACAAAAAACTTTTCTGTAAAAGTCTGAACTATCAGAATATAAAGTTATTTATCTTAGACATTAAACGCTGTAAAAAATGAAAATATAAATACAGCCAGAATTGTTTTTTGCTCACCTCGGAATTAAAAATAAACCCTCACACAGCTCCATCGACTAAAAAATAAAAAAAATATGGGTCTCAGCATATGGCAACACAATTGTTTTTTTAAACAAATTGTTTTTATTTTGTAAAGTAGTAGAACATAAAACTGTATAAATTTGGTATTGCCCAATTGTATTGACCCGTAGAATAAAGTTAACATGTAATTCACCGTTACATGCACAATGAACGCTGTAAAAACAAAACCCAAAAAACAATGGGGGAATTTCTGTATTTTTACCATTCCATCCTACAAAACTTTTACAAGTTTTTCAGTACATTTTATGGTACATTAAATGGTGTCATAAAAAAAAATCATCCCACAAACAATGTTGACGGAAAAACTAAAACAAAAAGAATAAAAATGGGCTTGGTACATGAGGGTTTATTAAAGCTATTAACTAAAACAAGCATGTATTGCACGCACCACTGTACAGTATATTTATATTTTTCCCTTTTTTCTTTTTAGCATTTGGTAATGTAACATATTTGCATTGTCATCAGTTTCAACAAATGATGCATATTGCGTCCCAGCAGCGGCCATTCTTATAAGATGACAGATTTGGCAACGCTACTGTCCAGATCAGCATTTTTCAGGCACATATAAAATACACATGCTGCTTACTTTACCAATGAACATATTCATATTTTATAAGATGAGGCATGTAACATACAGGTAGCCCCAACAGATAGTAATTGATGTGATGCTGAAGCTTCTAAAAAAAATATTTTACGGGGTGATCTTGCAAGTGTCAGTTTAATCTTCGAACCCTGTGGGTGTCGGAATTTAATCTGATTTTCTGAGCTATACCTGGAGCTGGAGAGAGGAAATGGTGCAGTGTGTGCATGAGTGTGCTGATATGATTTTTCAGATTATTACTTTTATTTCCAGGGCTTGTGGAACATAAGTGCTAGGAGCGATGTTATAACAATAACATTCAAGAGATAGAGTGAAAGGGAAATGAGGCAGGCAGACTGGGCAGACTGAAATACTTTATGATATTCCCTGTGCTAAAGCTGCAATTGCTCTGAAGAATTTATTCGGAGGCACATTGGGGGTGATTATCATTTTCCATCATTCTTCATTGCTTCAGTTCATTCTGTTTCTCTACAATAATGCTCCATGTAGTGAATTATTGGTTAGTAAATGATCATAGTGATACTGTTATTCTAATCATTTTATTATTGTATTGTACTAATGGTGTGTACGTTGCCCCTTGCCAATACTAATATACATTTAGTAATATATTGAACTGCTTGTCAAATATTGTGGAATAATGGGGACTTTATTGCAGGATATTCAATTATTTATTTCTTTTGCGCACACACAAAACATAAATAAATCCGGTTTAGTGGAGGAAAGTAATGCAGCTGGGCTCTCTTATGTGAACGGAGCTTTTACCAGACGTCTAAGGAATTTAAATGAAACAGTCTTTTTACATTGGGGTAAAACATCTATCTTATGACATAACCCATTTCACCTGTAACTTTCTACTGTTCTCTATTCATTATTTCCCAGCCACAATGGTAAAAATGCTTTCATTCTGTGCATATAGCACAATATCGAGGATACTCTGTGTAAATGTAAAAATGTACGATAGCGGGGGGGGGGCGGGTTGTCTGGCATGGAATGTGCCCCAGAAACTTGGTGCCAGAGATGGGGGGCCAACAGCCCACTCGGCCTTAGCCATGATATTTAGATACAGGTCTGGGGCGGCAAACAAAATCTTTGCTCTGGGTGAAGGAAATTCGACTACTGGAATCAGGAATCATAGATCATAATACCCAAAGGATCAGAACTTGATAAGCCTGAGTAATATCTGTAACCCTTATAAATAAATCGGTTGTACCAACATAGTCATGTTCAGCATCTGCTTGTGCCCCTTCATGGAATATAAATGGCCCGTGTCTGTTATCTGTTTGAGCCATCTTCTTCCTTGCATGTCATTAGGTCATGGTTGGTTGGGCACACCTCAATGGCATTGATGTGAGTAGCAATTTGTTGGTATTAAATTGCATACTCTAGTGATGTTCACTTTGTAACATCTCCGAAAACATATGTAGACTATAAGGATAAGTCCTTATCAGCCTCAATATACTCCATGTTCATTATCATGTCATGAAATTACTATAATGGGCCACAATATTATTTAGTACATTGCTTTTATCATTCTCGTTGTATGACAGGACGATGACAGTACTTTAGGAACATCTTCAGTACTTGTATTTTTTCATGTTCCTGTGATCTATGGACCACATGCTGTTCCCATGCTTTTTCTGCCATGGGGCAGAACAGCAAATAGATTGTGGATTTATTAAGGTTCAACACCAGCTGCTCTTGGAAAACAAGCATTATATTCACCATAGATATATGAGCTGTCTAGTACAGCCGGGATCTGGGAAATTAAGTATACTGTTTAATGCCTAGAATAAAGGCACAATGGCAATATCTTGGATTTTATGTGAACCACCCGACAGGAAATTAAGTTATGGTCAGACTGGGCAAAGTTTGAATGAGTCCCCTACGTATGGGCCCAGGTGGTCAAGCATGAGCTGCCATCTCTAGTGCATTATTAATGTATCGTATATTACTGACTTTGTGATGAACATTGAGAGTTCATGGGAAAGAAAGAATGGGCTGAGAATGGGCAGAATGATGTGCCAGTTTAATTTATTTCCTTCATGTACGCTCTTAAAATAGCTTTTGTCAGTCTTTATGTTAAACAGCAGGCTAGTGGTCACGCTTTAAGTTTTGCATGGGCTATTAATTATTTCTACTTGAGAAGAATAGTTACAGATAGTTAAGTAGACTAGTTTATACTCTAATTAGCATCTATAAAGTCTACCTATACATGACCGTATGAGATTTGGAAGCGTATATAACAGATATATACAGTAAGTAGGCAACTATAAATATGCAATGGATATTACATTATCTGATCTTACTGCAGGGCAAAGTGCTGGATGATACGTCTGTGTAGTGATAGTTGGAAATATGTGTCACATTTTCATGTGTTTATCTACTGTCGGGACGATATGCAATGGGACACTTTTGAACGGTGACAGTATGCAATGTTGTACTCCAGTGGGGGTCCGAGCTCCTACATACTATGTGACAGAGCCAGGCGTGACTACTATCTTTGCACCTCCTATGTCTATCCACCATGTTGAGGCGAAATACAGGATGTCATGCAGAACTGTGGTGTGGGGACAATCCATTACTGTATATGGTACAACATTTGTGACGGTACACATTTGTACAGAAATTGCTGTGATACTACTATGTAATCATAATTGATACATAAACACAACTCCTTTTATTAGGTATGACTGTATAGACCTATACTGGCTATATAGTGCTGCCTGAGGTTTTTATGTAGATGTAATGGTTATGTTATTGTGTTTGAGGTTATATGTTGGTTTATTGGTTATGTGGTTTTATACAGTATATATATTATAGAGCTAAACTGGATATTTAGTGGTATGTGAGGTTATATGGCGGTATTATGGCTACCCAAATGTATGTGAAATTGGCCAGATATATAATGGCATGAGGTTACAAGTAAATCTAATAGTTTAATATTATTATGTGTTATCAGCTTTATTCATTTTGACTGCTAATATGCTGTAGCTGTAATGTCAGTGCTTTGAATCCTCAAGTGTAGGTGTAGCAGTATAATATAGCTTAGCCTTCATTAAAAGTCATGGAGGTCTTATAGGCCAGTAATATAGTTATGATGCATTTATAATCTTATTGGATATAATAGTTTCTATTGAATGTGGTGGACCTCATATCATGAACGGTTTATATACTGAGGGCTGTACGGTAGGCTAACATTTAGCATAGATTTTCATTATAATCATGTCATTTGAATTGCTGCTATGAACTTTGATTCTAATGATGTAAATCTTCTTGGAAGACATTAAGGAGAACCCACCCATAAACAAGGCTGTGATGACCAGCGGTGATCTGTATAGTATGTCTAATATTTGGAATGGATTATCTATTTGTTCCTTATTCTAGGGTTAGTATGTGGATAATTTGATATATGCCGGTTTTTTTTTTTACATTTAGTGTGATATTATAGTAATGATAACCATGTACACTGTATCGTTGATGCAGTTATGTTTTCTATCCCTCAGATTCTCTAGTTTCTAAGGCGCTGTCTGTTACACCAACATGTCATGTTTGGTCTCGATCCCAGACTTATGCTGGGAACTAGAACTGAAGTGGGTGTTTAGAAATGTTAGTGTATAAAAATAGCAGACCAACTGTGTGGCATCTGATACACAAGAGAAGTGGTGTCCAAAAAACTTGAGGTTGTGTAATTCAGACCGGCCTGATGTTGCTTTATATCCTTTATGTCATGCTCTTGTCTCAGTCAATGACATGCATGCCATTCTGAGAAGGTGTATAGTACTGGCAGGCATAACCAAACTATATCCTAGCATCCTTTAGTATTTCTTGCATAACAACATTTTTTGTTCATAACTATTCTGAGTGCCAATCCTTCCTGGAGCTGAAGACCTGTGTCATTTCAGACTGGTTTTTAGGCGCAAGCCTCCTGACAACAAGCCTGAAATAACTGGGGCTCTTAGGTAGTGTATTACTACTAGTAACTAGACCGTCAGACATGGCTAGCTGTTCAGTTCATTACTGGATTAACCATTTCCTGTCTCATCCCAGACTAGCCGCTGACCTGTCCCTCCCACGCTCAGCTGTTTCACAAGTTATTCACATTGATGATTGGGGTCCCTGAAACGTCATTTACTAGAACCCAGACAACTTAATACCTGCACTGCGAGTTTCCTCCAGGTTATTTCCAGGGGGCTAAAACCCTGTACATGGCGCATGAAATGGACCGAGGGCAGTCTGGTATCCATTTTCTTACATTATAGTAAATGGAAACTGAGTTCTCCTTGTCAGGTTGGAAGACCTTTCTTAGTATGTAGAAATCTGAATATTACTCCCGTTTCTCGAAGGCACTGTTCACATCATATTCCAGCTATACATTTGGAGTACATGTTTGTGTCACTACCAATATGCCCCAGATGTATGTGACAATATGTCCATACTGTATGTCTATGCAACTATACTTATTGATAGGATGTACAGCCACCAAACATACAACAAAAGGGAATTTTTTTGCCATACATCTGGCCAATAGAAATATATGGCCACATTAGACGTATTCATCAGGAGCATTTCTGAGGTATAGTCCGAATGCAGTGTGCGACATTATGCCTTAGCGACATTATTTATTTTGCACTCAAATAAATATTTACAGTACTTATCCATACGCAAGAAGATTGTTATTTTGTGACTTTCTGTATATAAAATCTTTGGGGCATTGAGCATGGATGCAACAATTTTTCCACCTACATTTCTGTGACATGTTCTCTCCGTACATGGGCTATTGACTGACATCTATTGTGGATGTCATCATGTGGCTAAATAGATTTTTCTGGTGAGAACAGCCTAGTAGAAAACTAACAGTTTCTCTAGCAATTGTGTATCCAAATCCCAAGACATTTAATGCACAGGTTACATCTGAGGCCGCTGCCCACAGTCATCCTTTTGGGAAAGAGTTTCCTTAATACAGTATGTTTTTAAGACTAGCACATGATATCTCTCTACGTGCTTGAAATCGTATAAAATATTTGGCATCACCACAAACATATAACATCCTATTATGTATAAATAAGATTGCTAGAAAACAGACTAATCACACTGCAGTGTCAATGCAGTTCAGATATCAGAGCAGGCCGAAGCCTTCATTAATGTGAGAATGAATTGTTGTCATAGCAACAGGTTTTATGGCCTTGTGTTTTGTTTTACGGTACTGTTTTCTCTGTGTTTTAATCAGTTCTTGGCAATGAACACAAAACATGTTGTAGCATGAAAGCGGCTAAGTGCAGATTCACTCTTTAACCCTTTCATATTATGCTGTCAATCATTATTGGCTGCATTTATCAAGCTGTCTGAATCCTAAAAATAAGGGACATTACAGTAATGACAAAAAAAGAGACATTACAAACAGGCTAGACCTGCGATAGAACTATCACCAGAGACATATCATCTGTTCAGCGCCGTCTTTTCTTGTTTAGATACATGGCTTACTAATGTCTCTCTCAATACATTATGTCAGAAATATTGTATTTCTGCCTTAATGTCTCAGCATTTTATGTGCGGCCTCTTCCCTGTGTTACACAGGGTAGGTCTTTGGGCAGTCCCCAATTTCACCTTGCTGTACTGTATGTCTGGCTGTGTTAAAAAGGATTGTATAAATGAAGCCTCCAAGTACAGCGGGCATGGGGGTCAATCCACTAGTCTGTTTAAAACTATCATGTCGTTTTCACAGGATTTTGAGTTTGTTGTCACCAATGCTTCTTTTTTTCAATGACCTTTAATGTGTAATTATCAAATTAAAACTGAACGTAGGTAGATTCTAGTTGAAAGATTGATTGAGATGGAATTCGTCAACGATCTAATGTCTACTGGACCTCCAGGCGGACCTCTGATATCTGTCGTATGGGAAAACAAGGCTCTGAAAAGTTGCCATTTTAACGTTTTTGCTTCATCGCTAATTTTTGTTAAAGTGCCCACAGGAAAAGCGCATTTTTGTTGGCACTTTGTGAATTTTCTTCTCAAAAAACAGATAATGTCATTTTGTTATTGATACAACATGCTGACAAAATGATAATAGATGTTTCGTTTCTGAGATGGCCTCTACAACTGAATAGAAAAATTACAACATCTCCTTTAACGAGAGACTTATAATGAATAAACTTTGGCTATTGATTTACCTTCTCATTTACTCATTTATGGCCAGTTTAACATTTTGGATGGAAAATCAGTTTAGTGTCTAATGTTTAATGATGTATTTAATGGTCTTGACTCTATATGTATATATAATTTTCAGACACAATTTCCTTTTTATCTAGAAGTTTTAATGAGTTTTTCTAATCTTCTAGAAGGGTTTATTGCTCTGGATTAAATAATGACTCCACCAACTGGGTGGATACAGAAGCTTTACACTATCGCAGCACAGATTTCTTTTCTAACTTCCCGTGTAGAAGACGGTAATTATGTAATTATTTCTCGTTATTCTCTTAATTGTTCGCTGCACTGTTTTTTACCTTATTCTTGAGCAAGTGCAGCCCAGGAACATAATACAACTGTGTGGCATGGTGCCAGGTTTACGTAGCTCTCACTGGTACAGTAGACATTATCTCTTGTTTGCTAGCCAACTGTTTAGGGCATGCCTGTGCCACACGGGATGTGGTGAGGCTGGAGCTCATGACAGAATTAAATCCAACAAATGCCAGATCTAAAAGCTCTCAATGTTTCTGTCCCTTCCCTAAGGGCTTAATGACGTGTTATGGGTCCGTCAGGATCCCATCCATTGTCCTCAGAGATTAACGTTCTAGGCTCTTGCTGATGTCTTGTTTGTGTTTTCAAGCCAGGGAAATTCAGTTTTCCTAATCCCTTTGGGAAATAAACTATGCAAAAATTCAGGTGTGCCACTTCTGTTTTCCTTTGTTGTTACTGTGATAATTGATAGGATGGACACATCAATTCTTCTAGGAACAGCAGGCTCAAAAGAAGACTGGCAGTTATTGTGCTTTCATAAATTGTGCTCTCTTGCCATTGCCATAGCAGATATTTATATTTTTGTCCACGTTATCAATATGCACATGCCAGATAAGAAATGATTAATGCAGCCAACAATTGCACATTGCTCTAAACCTTCCTCATCAAAGCTTGAAAATGATACCAGCTTTGAGTGAGCTCTCAAGATGGTTTTGAAAGAGTGCTTACTCACCCAGAAGACAAACTGTTTGAGAGTATCTACAAAAGAATAGTCCCTCAGCTGAGATGATGAGGATTTCAAACTTCAGGAAACTTGTTTTCTGCTTTAATCTCTTGAGTTTGCTTGACTTCCAAAAATAAGCATATTTTATATTGTGCACAGAAGAATACACTTGTGCTCCTGTCAGAAAAATCGACATCAACATAAAACTGGTGAGCAATGCAAGAGTGTTGGAAATGCTGAGTAGAGCCACCAACAGATAGGGCTGAACTGCTCCGCCATGCAATTCAGGGGGTCAACTCTAATTCAGGTACTTTGGGAAGGTACTCTCAGCACCCACTCATGGCAGTGCAGGTGCACCGTAAAGGTCAAGAAAGCAACAACTCCATGTCAGTATCTGAGTTTAACATTACAAATTACTTAAAAATAGACAGTATATTCTTTTCTGATTAATAAATTTATTTTTTGAATACTTTAGAATTCAGTAGCAGAATACTTAGAGTTAAATGGGTTGCCTATGACCGGACAACTGATGACCTATCCCGAGGATCGGTCATTAGTATATGATCGGTGTGGGTCCGATACCCGGAGCCCGGACTGATCCGCCACTCCACTAGAATAGGAGTAGAGCTGCAGTTCTGCAGAACCACCGCTATGTAGTGGTTGGAGCCATCTGCTTCCGGCTCGAACTACTGCATACCGTTCAAAATATACGGCGCCCGGAGGCAGCCAGAGTGGCAGCAATATTTATTAATATTATTAAAATAGGCGGTCTTATTATGACTCATCACTTGCCCCGTGCTGTGTGTAGGTCAACATCATTGGCCAATATCATACACTCAAGCTCTTTTGGTTTTTCCAGACATGCCGAGTGCCAAATTTCATACTGAATATATTTATCGGCAAATATTTGCATCTTCAAGTTGAATTTTATTCCTGACTATCTCTCAAATTTGATTGTTGCTCATAAGGATAAGAAGTTTGGTGACCTGTGCTCTATATAATGCATGGTTATATTAATACAGATAGGTGGAAAAAGCAAAACCAGTTGACTTCTGGCATAGTTATATACGTTGCAGACATTTTTTTTCTCCATTTCTCCACATTAACAGATATCACACAAATTGCATTGATTTAATTAGGATTTCATTTAGCAAAAAAACGGTGTCCAAATACATCTTTTGTTGACAGATATCGTTAGTGATGGACAGGGGAATGCCGCAAGCTACATTTTTCTGTCTGACACAAAAGCTTCTGTAACAACGTCTTTTAGACATTGTTTTGTTTATAATAAAGTCCGTTGGACAATCGTTTAACAATAAACAGATCACAGCTAATACATTTTTTCTAGCTTTTTTTCATCTGTCGTCTCATTGACTTCTGATCTGTAAAAAATTATGAAAGAACTTATGGCAACTGGAAAATCTGTTTTTACACCAGTTCCTATAACATCTAAACTTCTAGATTACAAAAACAGCACCTTAGCAAGATGCCGCTGTAAGACCTGATGTATCTTTAAGGAAATCTTGAATTCAATAAGATCTTTGGTATCCTTTTCTGTGACAGACCTTGTTGTATTGTGGATACAAAGCCAGACCAGCTGTCATTTAGTAACTGTATATGTGTATTTTGTATAGTAAACTGATTTTGTAGCAAGCAAAATGTGAGATTTTAGATCTTGGTGATAAACTCAGGATACAAACTGGTTGGACCTGACTTCAAGTTCAGAGGCCAAGAAAGAAATACATGTTGGAGAATCCAATTAAAATGGAATATGTGGAGAAGAAGGGAGAGAACTTTTTGATTACTGTTCACATCATTTTATGCCAAATTAGATCAATGAATAATGCATTTTCAGCTCACAAAGTGGATGTCTTCCTCTGTCCTCAAAGCCTGTGATTTTGCTTGAAGATATAAAGTGCACAACAGATACAGTATCACTGTGACCCATTGCCACGTAGGAATTGTGTGAAGGATGCAGGTGCTTAGTTGACACAATCACTGAGAGTGTTAATGATTTGGATTCCTTAAAAAATTTTCCTCAACAATCTGCAGCAGGATTTAAATATTTTGCTTGTTCAATTGTATTAGGTGTTGGAGAAATAGAAAGTCTAAGAAAATACACCATCTGCAACACAAATGTGTCTTCATTTTGATCCTAAAATGTTTTATTAATCCAAGATATGCTTATATATCCTGGGCAAAATGTTATAATTAATTACATTTTTATACCCATAGGGTCTTGTAAATGTCAAGTGTAAAAATGGGGCTGGAATCTATTGGTACTGCTTTGGGTTCCCCGAAGTACAGCATCATATGCTCATAATAATATTTTTGAAATATGATAAAACAAAGGAAATTACTCTTTTATGTAGGTATTTTATTACATGCCAAATTGGTCAGCTGGGTTGTCCTACAGTCTATCCTGAATGTAGAGTACTTTCTCATTAACCTACATCATTCATTCATCTTCTCTGAATACCCAGTATGTCAGTAATACGGTGGTATACCATTCAATAATGCAGCCAGGTTTAGTTCCTCCTCCAGAGAACCAAAATGGCAGGTTAACTGCCTTCCTATAAAACAGGCTTTATTATATTTTATATTAGGCTTCGTTCACATCTGCATTGGGACTCAGTTCATGGGTTCCGTCGGACCTTTTCCTCAGGGAACCCCATGAACGGAATCCAAATTGAAACAAACGGAAACCACAGGTTTCCGTTTGCATCACCATTGATTTTAATGGTGACGGATGCGGTGCAAATAGTTTCAGTTTGTCACCGTTGTGTAAGGGTTCCGTTATTTTGATGGAATCAATAGCGTAGTCGACTGCACTATTCATTCCGCCAAAACAACGGAACCCTTACACAACAGTGACAAACGGAAACCATTTGCACCAGATCCGTTTATTTCAGTTTGTATTCCGTTCATGGGTTCCCCTGACAGAAAGGTCAGACAGAACCCATGAACGGAGTCCCAACGCAGATGTGAACGAAGCCTTAGATGTGATCATTATTATGGGAGTCCTGTGTGTTAGACACACAAGGCACCTGCTTTCAGTAGAGTCGTCAGTTCAGCTGAACTGATGGAATCAGCTCATAGCGTAAGATACAGCTTCTATGTATAGAGGATACATAGAAGCTGTATCAGAAAAACTAAGCAAAGCTAAAAATAAAATGCTTGCAAAAGTGTACATAGCCTATAAGTAGAATAAATGCATGTATTGCACAGAGCCTGTATGGAGGCACCACATGGTATGGTTGCAGGGACTTTGTGTGCTGCCGTACAGGCTCTGTGTACAGTGCCATTATGCCTATGTAATATGGCATCCTATGAAACGTAGCACAAATTGTTTTCTGTTGGAGTCATATAGTACGTGACTGGAGAAACTTCTGTACTCCTCCATATGAAATGAGAGACACACAGGGGTACAATAGGGTCCCATAGATTTCTGTTGGCGCGGTATTACATCTTCACACAACTCAGTGGTTGTACAGGGGCCAGTCCTTGTATTGTAATTATACAGTAAATTAGAGAATATCATGTGTATAAGTAAGACCTTCTTCCAAACAGAACATGTGTATGTTAAATGCACGCAGCTTACTATTTTAATATCTTCATGTACATCTTTATGCATCTTAAGGCAGCGATGTATGAAGTTAAAATAGTAATTTACTTGTTTTATTTCACCTTATCAGCCTGAATTTTGTGCGGTGCATGAGGCAGAATGGCTTTCCTCTCTGGGGATGTTAGAGTGGAGAAACTAGGAGTGTATCTCCTAGTGTTTCTCACCTTTAATAAGCATGCTTAATAGGGCAGCACCCTTGAGGATGAGTGGCATCGTATGACGTATAGTTCAGATCCACTGTTTGACTTATCTCAGAGATAAATGCATTAGGGGTATATACTCTATGCAGAGTCATATGAATGGATATACAGAAAATGTACTAGGAATTTTTGCAATAAACATATTCGAAGATACATATGTCCCCACTAATATTCCTGAAGGAAATGGGATTGTTTTTAAATTTAAAAGATTTGGAGTCATCTTACAAGCCAGTTCATTTTGGAAAGCTATATACTGAATAAAAAGTGACTACAATGACTTAACCTAGGAACAGTAGGATATATTAACCAACCTGGCAGAAAATATATGCATGGAATGAATGTCATGAATGTCTGAACTCTGTTTAATATATTGATAGGTCTGACACCGCAATATTCCTATCTATTTTGAGAAAAATAAGTCTTTGAGCTATTTTGGTGCTATTTCTATTCACTGATTCACTGTTTAAGGCCTAATGCACATAGCTGTGCCCGTAATCACGGTTCGTGATTATGGGCACAGCCAGCCACTGGCAGCCGCGGACAGCCACCCTCATTTTTCGTCTCGTGCTCCCATACAAAGCATGGGAGCACGGTCCATAAAAAGCAAAAGATAGGACATGTCCTATCTTTTGCGGAGGCTTTATTATGGCCCGGACACCTTCCCGCAATTATACAGGAAGGTGTCCGTGGTCGATAGAAGTGAATTGTTCCGTAATTGCACACTGTAATTACGGTCCGCAATTACGGATAAATTCTACAGTCATGGGGCCTAACTCAGTATGTGATTGCTTGCTCAACTCCACTTTTCTCATCATAGCATGTCCCTTTGTTAATACAGCTTATCTAAAGTATCACAACTACATAGGTGTACTGGTAACTGCTTCTGACAAGCAGCCTGATCTCTGCCAAGTTTTTCCTGTCAGCAGGAGGTCAGACTAGTAAAAACCTAGATCATCCTGATACAGGGATATAGGGATACAGTTAAATAAAACAAAGTTTACTGATGTCAACCAATCGAACCTTAAAAGTCATCATTATAATATAAACATGTTTTCATGAAAAGTTTAGATTCTTACTTTTAGAAGTTGTGTTTTGCAATTCAAAAGTCAGAGTGATGCATTTAATATTATGTCGCTGGTAATCCAATGGTGTATAGACACTCTTCATGTAGAAACATAAGAACATACAGGAAGATGCATGAAAAAAAAATGCAGGTATGGCATTGTTAGGGAGCATGTATTTCTTTTACATGTACAGTATATATAGTTGTGCATAAAGCAAAAAAAAAAAAAAATACTAATACAAGCATTAGCTACAGTTATTAAAAAAGCCTCATATTTTTGACAGCCATGTTTAGCTACGATTACTTACATAACTTAAAATAAAAGCTTGCTTTAAAAACAATAGCTCACAGGTAATGGTTGTGTAAGTCAATGTTATTCCCATGTGATCATATCATTATTGATATATTTATTTCATTAGCTTGACTGCTACTGTATATATTCAGAGGTTGCCAGCCACATTTCTTCTTTATTTAATAAAAAATACTTAAGAAAAAAACCATCTTTCATTTCATATTCCTTTCAATAGGATTTCAATGTTTCATAGTATACATTCTTTATTTATTAAGCATTATTTTAACAGTTAAACGGTAGTTGTATTTTTCGCTGTGAGCTTCTAGGTAGCAGCATTGTGTAATATATGCTTTTCTGGGCTTCAGGTTGTGCTCTGCTTCTTTGAGGTGCCTTATCAGATCTAGCTGTGCTGTCCATCAAGTCACATGCAACAAGACCCATTAACTTTAACCACCACAGTAAGTTAGTATGTAATGCCTGTAGCTATTTTGTTTCCATTTTTGTATTTCTATAGAAGAGTGAGTGGGCAAATGAAACCTGCGACAACCATCACTTTGTTTTACATTAAATTGACATTTGAAGGTTGCTATTAAATGGAGAGGCAGAAGACAAAGTGTCAGAAGCAGCATAATATTTACTGAATAAAACACATCGGTAAGAATAACTTGGAAAGAGGGTAGTGGAAGTAACAACAAATGATTCAAATCTCCATTCTACTACCATAAAGATGGTTTTCCTACTAGAACACATCAAAAGATGACATAAAGTAATTCTCTTTTATTACATCATATGTCCTTGAGTTTTATAGATGTTTATACAAGCATAAGGACCACCCAGAGTTCTTCGGCCTGCCCTGCCTATGTCCTGGATGTCAGTCTCTGTTCCGGTGTGGCCACCAATTACTATGCATCCGCAAGCATTCTGGCTGCTTAGTATTTCCATCACCCTTCTTACTTTCCACTCCTTCTGCATTGATGAGCTATAGTGTGCTGTGAGCTTTTAGCAGGCGCAATTTTAGACAATAGCATGTGGCGCAACTTCAGAGCTGACGTTTAGGGCAATTGTCCACAGCCCCAAGTGCTACAGGGTACTCCAGAGTATAAACCATCTATCTGAAGCTGATCCTCTTTAGTTAATAATATGTGAATATGTAATTACAGTATATGCATGGGAATTTAATGTATGAATGTGGCCATGGGAACCCCTTCAGTGTTAAAAATTATCATGGCTGAGTAAAGTAAGAAGAAAAGTAAAAAATTCTAGCTGCTATATACAGAGAGAAGACATTAGAATTTACTTCCCATGGGCAAACTGGGGGGTTCCTCGAGTCCTCCATAGAAATTATTTTGAAAGGCCACCTTAAACAGAACCTGTGTGCACATGCACTTTTAATTTCATCATAATCTTAATTGTTATCATTGCAGAAGGAGGACATATCCATAAAGTGTTATAGAGTTCTTCTGAATCAACCCATAAGAAATAGACTATAAGTGATTGAGCCCATAGTCATCTCCAAATAAGGTTATCTTCTGCTAGACATTTGGGGTTCTGTTGTATTACGGGCCCATTATTATATAAAAGCCTGGGGCCATCAGTAGATCCTCTGGTGCTTTAGTGGTCGAGTTCTTTCCTTATTGCTAGATATAGAATATCTCCAGAAACCAAGTGAAGAAACAGAACTAAAATTAGAGCATTCACATGACCTGCTTACCTGTAGTTACGCCGCTGCTAGACGACATAACCAACATCATACTATGCTAATCTGATGGCATTTAACAAGATAGCATGTTAATTAAAATGTGTTGACTCATATAACCCACATTCATTTCAACAAGACTAGGACTATCTCATTTTTGAGACTTTTATGACATGTCTGATTGACATCATAAAAGTCTGACCTGGGACAACCTACTTAAAATATAATGTGTATTAGGTCTGTAATAAATGTGTAAAATATATTCAGCCATCCACTGAGGGCTCACAAGTTAATAAACATGTAATGGAAAAAATTTCTGGAGAGGGGGAGAAAAGACTGAAATTTTTTAGATAGATCATTTTAGTAGACTGTTTAAGGAAAATTCCGGTAGGTAAAAGGCAGCTACATTATTGTATCTTCTTCAAATGGAACCTGTAACATATTGAGAGTTGATGAATAGTAGTCATTGTTTAGATGGGATAAAGTCATAGGTTTAGTACAGCTACAGGGTGGAAAAAAAGAAGAACATCAATCAGGTGGTGGGACTTGAAACTTAAATTCCATTTAAGAAGGAAACTCAGGATATCAATATAAAAAGACCCCCTAAGCAACAACACTACCCACCTAGTGCCAGGGACCTAAGACTGACACAACCATATATATATGGTTGTGTCAGTTTGCAGCTGAGTACAGCAGATCAGTCTGGCAGGTCCCTTCTAAGCACCTTGTACTATGTCTGCATGCAGGAAGTCTGGGGTTACTAGAACATTTATAGCTGTCGTCTACTCCAGTGGAAGCGTGTTCAACGACGAATAGACGATAACAAGGGGCTTGAATTTCACCGGAGCTGGCGTTTAATAGAAAATATAAAACAAAAGCAGGTCTGAAATTCCAGACGGGACATTCCTTTTATGTTTCCCCCTTTTTTAACAATCACCCTTTTTTCCTTTGTGCTAATGAACAGGAGCTGGATAGAGATGATTTGGATTATGCACATGCCAGGTACCAAGTGCCAGGGGAAGAAAGGGAAAATAAAGCTTTTATTATCCATGTCTGAGAATATGCTTATAAAACGCTATAATAAGCCAGATGTCCAAGTGAAACATAGGTTTCCAATCTACCAATCTATATATATACATATAAATATAAAACCTTGCATGGGCCTGCACTATTATGGCCCTTACTATTCCTTACCGTCCTCAGTACTGTTTCTCCAGATTGTGTATCGTCCTGATTTACTGATAATCATGTCTACCTTCTTCACCTACGTCATTTGAGACCCAGACCTTATTAGGGTTTAAGCCACGGTGCAGCCCAATATGGAAGAAAGTAATCCCATACATAGGACATTCCTGCTTGGTAAAATGTGTAGAATATAGATGGAAAACACTAGAAGATCATCCATGCCCATATCTGAATATGTGATAGTTCACTGATAAAAATCAATTGTAACTGTTTTTTTATATATTTTTACATGATTTTAATATCGTCATATTTACTATATGTATAAACATTTTTATGTAAGTTTATTACGATCAATTTTAAAGTTTTATTATTTTAAGCAGAGGAATGGGAGTTTACTACTCCCACTTTGAACTATCACCCGCACCTTTGACCCAGAAGCAATTCCTTTTAATGGATATAAAAGGAAAGTATTTGTCTGTTTGTTTGATAAGCCTGATGAAGACCTGGGTCCTAGGTCAAAACGCGTAGCATGTTGTATTAGTGTTTGTTATTTTTATATTCATTTGAAATAAATAAGAAGTTAAAAACCTATTCTCCGTCATGGCAAATTGTGCATATCTTACCAACGGGAGCGCCCCACATAGGAGCTTTATTTCCTTTTTTCTCCATTCTGCTTCTGAAAAAGAGTGTGGTAGATGATTTGTTCAAAAAGTTTAATTTCCAAACCAGATACTGACATTTTATGTTGAATTAATCTGGGAGCCATTGTGTAAAACATGAATTGAACACCCGCATTATTATTTACTAACAGCTACATTTTGATACACAAATTCAACCCCAAGACATGGAGTCAATGATGCCCTTTTTGGGCTCTATGTACCACAACTGACAATTTGATCTCTAATTATTTTTTCACAAGAGAATAGAAATCAGTTTTATTTTGTTTGAGTCTAACAACTAGGCTTTTTAACTTGGCTTTTTCTCAATTGCACATTCTGTTGATGAATCTCACCAATTATGGAAGTGGGAAAAAAATCCAAGCATGAAATTGGAGTGAATCTAAATTATACCAGTATTTGTCCCTAGTGACCCATTGCTCAAGCAGCCTTCTTTACTAAGATCCAGGTTCTCTTATCTTGAGCTCTGACAGTGTTTTAGTGAGGAATTGATGATGGCAACTTGAGACTTTACTACATGCACAAAATTGAATTAAAAACCCAACTGCAGGTCTAATCAGCTGCATTAAGCATAAGAAGAACACTTTCGTTGACCTTTGCGTTTTCCATTGTGTAGTTCTGCTAATAAGGGAAAACTTTTTTCTTTGTAAAGCATAATTAGCGTATTTCTTTAAATTACAATTTTGAGAAATCTAGCTAATTAGCTGGTTACAAAATCACAGCAATGGGCTTATGTTCTGGTGGCTTTAGAAAAAAATAGTCTGCTTGTGCATATGCATTAACTGTCTGCCTGCTGAAATGTTATTTTTATATTAAGGATGTTAGATGTCATGTCAATAGCCTTTTGGGTTCTTTGTAAGAGAAAACAGCAAATGATAAAGGCAAAATAATATGTTTTGTCTAAAGGAATTGCATATAGTACAGCTACAGAAGTCTAGGAAGTGATCCTGTATTTGACCACATTGACACAGCAGAGTACATGTTGTCTGATGCTTGCCCTTTGCAAGCAATGTGAGAGATTGGGTTTGGATCATACAGGTTTTCGCTGCAGTGAGCTAAGGATATAATAAATACATTACCAACCATCCCAATTAGGGGGAGTCTGGACGAGCCATGCTGGAGACCAACAACAAGAGGAGGCCCATGCTGGGTACTAAGAATGAGAGGGAGAGGCATGCTGGGGACTAGGAATGAGAGGAGGGCCATATTGGGGACTAAGAATGAGAGGGCTGTTTAGTTGTGTGCTGTACAAGTTTGCTGACTACAGTACACACTTTAAACTGCATTCTGTGTACTTTTTTTCATTAAGACTACCACCCCCATAAAATACAATTTTTCTGTGCATTTTTGGGTGGTTTGTTCAAAGAGGTTTAACTGTAGATATCCGACAGAGGACAGATATTCCTGTCTTTTGGGCCCTGCCAGTAGAGAACAGGGATCAAGTTAGCTATGTGAGATGCCGTGGCTAAAGACTCAAATCTTGTTCTCCCTAAGGAGTGCTTGTATTTCCTGCGGATTAAACATTTGAGAAATGAAAGGGGTTATCTCCCCAAAAAATTATCAACCATCTTGTCGATAGTGGATAAGTGTTTTATCGCTGGATGTCCCAACGGTGGGAACCCCACAGATCCAGAGAGCAAAGATACCACTGTGTTAACGGAGCGGCAGGTCAGGCATGCACACTGTCGCTCTATTCATTCTCTATGGTACACCGCTCCACTATCTCCGACAGTCCCATAGAGAATAAATAGATCAGCCTCGCACGAGCGTGGTCAGCTGCTCTGTTCATACAGGGGACTCGAGATCCCCATTCTCTGGATCAGTGGTGTCCCAGGGGTGGGACCCATAGCGATCAAACACTTATGACCTATCCTGTGGATAGGGGATAAGTTGTTTTGGTCGGGCAACCCCTTTAAGTGGTTGATTGTTAAATGAAGCGCCACTTATGCAGCTGAACTACAGAAGACAGAGAAGCTTACAAAATTTTGCTGTATAAAATTTATTGATTTGGGGTTCATTGATGCTACATACGGACATGAAATGTTCCCCAGCAAAAAGAGGAAGTCTTATGACTTGAAATAGTTTTCAATTTTATTAGGAAAGACAAAATAGCAGATTTTTGAGTGACAACAGATTATGTCAATGCTGTTGATGAAAATAAAAGAAAGGACATATTCATCAAGTATCGATATACCGTACCACCAGTGCCAAGTTCTAGTTATGGATTTTCAGTTTGAAGATGTACTGCATATATCCAAACTCTATCTGATGAAAGGCTATGATTATTTCTATATAAAAATAACTTTGATGTTATACAATTTCATATTTGGCCATATTTTAACCAGTGGAAGTCATTTCTGAGCAGTTGCAGTGTACGGTAATGAAGAAGATGGATATTTTCAATTCATATACAATGGTCTACCTATACTCTCTTCCTGTCTGCTGCGTTATTTTATTTTCTGATTCATTAGCATGACTGTATATTCAATGGCACAAAACGAAAAGACATGCTTGAAAAAAGTCCAGTTGGACTGAAACGTCGCATGGGTGAATAAATAGCTCTTGCTCTTTTTGGAAGTGCTGCCTCTGTCCATTCTTTGTCTGCTGTATATTCAATGGCACTTTTTTGTTTCGTCTGTAGCAGCTATGAGGCAATTCCTCCTGTGCAGTGTTCTGCTTCTCACTTCTAAAGATGACTAAGATCCCTAATTAAAAGAAAAAAAGAATAATATGCTTTCTCTCCCAGCCCCGGCTAATGATTCCACCGCGTTTACTGTTCGCAGGGTTTCTGAGTCCAGCTCTAATTGCTGGCAGAAATCCAGACATTGCTTCTTCTACAGAGCGGTTTGTATCAGTGACAGCGGGGCATTTCAATTCACCTCCATTAAGAATTGATAGAGAGAGTAGTTGCTACAATATATGTATCTATGCTATATTTATGAATATATATGTATGGACTAAAATCAGAACATTCGTTTTTTTTTGTAAAATTGGTAGATGTGTGATTTGAAATTATATTTTATAGTTTAATTAGCAACTGCAGTTTCAGTGTATGCTTACATTTATCATCATTTAATGTTCAGCAAAATGCATGTTATTAATGTGTATATTGAAGGGGTTTTCCTGAGTTATTAAAAAAATTGGCCACAGTAGGAGGGATAGCCACCCGCATTTTCGGCCGTGCTCTCATACAAAGTATGGCAGCACGGTCCGTAAAAAGCAAAAGATAGGACATGTTGTAATGTCGGGGTAGGGAAACAGACAAGTGAGCCCTAATCTACCCGCCACTCAGTCCCTGCCTACTTGCAACGACCCGCCCTAGGCGACGGCGTACAACCGGGCGACGGTCCCTACACTCAATAGGTGCACGACAGACAAACAGACAAGGGTACAAAGAAGCCAGGGAAATGGGGAAGTTGCCCACGGGAACACCGTGAGCAACAAGCGAGGTGAACGAGCCGAGTCAAAGCAGGAGATGAGCGAGGTACAAAAACGCAGAGCAGAAGAGTGGTCAGAAAAGCCAAGGTCAATCACAAGCAGAGGATCAGTAGTTCAAGAAGCTGCAGCAGGGCCAGGAAACAAACAGAGAAGAATCACAAGCAAAGGAGGAACAGGAAAGGCAGGTATAAATAGACAGAGGGCGGGAGCTAGCTCCATCTGGCCAGGCTGTGATAGGCTCTCCCACTCCTAAGCCTGCCATCCTGGGTGGTGGAAGATGGAGTCAGTCTCACAGACATAGAAGCAGGTGCAGACTGATTGCCTATGGGCGTCGACACAGAAGTTGTGTCTGGCAGATCCTTTACAGTACCCCCCCCCTTTTATGAGGGGCCACTGGACCCTTTCTAGGTGGACCTGGTTTATTGGGGAAACGAAGGTGGAACCTCCTGAGCAATACCCCAGCGTGAACATCCCGGGCAGGTACCCAAGTCCTCTCCTCAGGCCCGTATCCCCTCCAATGGACCAGGTACTGGAGGGAGCCTTGGACCATCCTGCTGTCCACAATCTTGGCCACCTCGAATTCTACCCCCTCAGGGGTGAGAACAGGGACCGGAGGTTTCCTCGAGGGAGCCAAGGACGGGGAGCAGCGTTTAATGAGGGAGGCATGAAACACGTCGTGTACTCGAAAAGACGGGGGCAACTCCAGTCGGAAGGAGACAGGGTTAAGGACTTCAATGACCTTGTAGGGCCCTATAAACCGGGGAGCAAACTTCTTGGACGGGACTTTAAGGCGCAAATTCTTTGACGATAGCCACACCAGATCCCCGACCACAAACAAGGGATTAGCAGAACGTCTTCTATCTGCCTGAGTTTTTTGTATGCTCTGGGACTCCTCTAGGTTCTTCTGAACCTGGGCCCAGACTGTGCACAGTTCCCGATGAACGACATCTACCTCGGGATTGTTGGAACTACCAGGTGAAACAGAGGAGAACCATCGATTAAACCCAAAATGACAGAAAAAGGGGGAGACCCCTGACGAGTTACTGACCCGGTTATTAAGAGAAAATTCGGCGAGGGGAATGAATGAGACCCAATCATATTGACATTCAGAGATAAAACACCTTAAATATTGTTCTAGAGACTGATTAGTCCTCTCAGTTTGGCCATTAGTTTCAGGATGGAAGGCAGAGGAGAAGGACAGATCAATCTCCAACTTTTTACAGAAGGCTCTCCAAAACAATGAAACAAATTGTACCCCTTTGTCAGAAACAATATTGACAGGGACCCCATGGAGACGCAGGATGTGTTTGACAAACAAGGTAGCTAATGACTTAGCATTGGGTAGTTTCTTGAGGGGCACAAAGTGGCACATCTTACTGAAGCGGTCTACTACAACCCACACCACCGACTTGCCTTGAGATGGAGGCAAATCGGTGATGAAATCCATGGATATATGGGTCCAAGGTCTCTGGGGAACGGGCAAAGAACATAGTAAGCCCGCTGGTCGGGACCTGGGAGTCTTGGACCTAGCACAAACTTCACAAGTGGCGACGTAGGCCTTAACGTCTTTGAGCAACCCAGGCCACCAATAGTTTCTGGCAATGAGGTGCTTGGTACCCAGGATGCCTGGATGGCCAGATAGTGCAGAGTCATGATTTTCCCTAAGTACCCTTAGCCGGAATTGCAGGGGAACAAACAGCTTGTTCTCAGGAAGGTTCCCGGGAGCTGAACCTTGATCAGCCGCAATTTCAGAGACTAAATCAGAATCAATAGAGGAAATGATTATACCTGGAGGAAAAACACAAGCAGGATCTTCCTCCGAAGGAGGGCTGGCCATGAAGCTACGCGACAGTGCATCAGCCTTAATATTTTTAGACCCAGCCCTATAGGTGACCAAAAAGTTGAATTTGGTAAAAAATCACGCCCATCGAGCTTGTCTCGGGTTTAGCTTCCGGGCAGATTCTAGGAAAACCAGATTCTTGTGGTCGGTAAGGACCGTAACCTGGTGCCTAGCCCCCTCCAGGAAGTGGCACCACTCTTCAAATGCCCATTTAATGGCTAAGAGTTCGCGGTTGCCAATATCATTGTTACTCTCAGTGGGCGAAAACTTCCTGGAGAAGTAGGCACAGGGGCGGAGATGGGTGAGGGACCTGGTAACCTGGGACAAGACAGCCCCCACTCCCACCTCGGTTTCGTCAACCTCCACGATAAATGGCTCCATTTGGTTGGGCTGAACCAGCACTGGGGCCGAGATAAAGCACTTCTTAAGGACCTCAAAAGCCTGGACAGCCTCAGGAGGCCAGTGGAGGAGATCAGCACTTTTGCGAGTGAGATCCGTAAGAGGCTTAGCGATGACCGAGAAGTTAGCAATAAATCTCCTGTAATAATTAGCGAACCCCAGGAAGCACTGTAATGCCTTCATGGAGGCAGGTTGGACCCATTCCGCCACAGCCTGGACCTTGGCGGGGTCTATGCGGAATTCATGAGGAGTGAGGATTTGACCCAAAAACGGTATCTCCTGCACCCCAAACACACATTTTTTGGTCTTAGCAAACAGTTTGTTTTCCCAAAGGGCCTGGAGCACCTTCCTGACATGCTCAATGTGGGAGGACCAGTCCTTGGAAAACACAAGTATGTCATCAAGGTACACTACAAGAAATACCCCCAGGTAGTCTCTTAAAACCTCATTTATGAAATTCTGGAAGACCGCGGGAGCATTACACAACCCAAGGGCATGACGAGGTATTCGATATGACCTTCGGGCGTGTTAAACGCAGTCTTCCACTCATCCCCCTCTTTGATGCAGATAAGGTTATTAGCCCCCCGTAGATCAAACTTAGAGAACCATTGTGCCCCCTGAACCTGATTAAAGAGATCAGGAATCAAAGGAAGGGGATACTGGTTCCTTACAGTGACCTTATTCAAGTTACGGTAGTCAATGCATGGCCTAAGACCACCATCCTTCTTCCCTACGAAGAAGAAGCCAGCACCTACCGGAGAAGTAGAGGGGCGAATGTAACCCTTGGCCAGGCATTCCTGGATATACTCTCTCATGGCTTCACGTTCGGGAGAAGAGAGATTAAATATCCTACCCTTAGGGAGCTTAGCTCCTGGTACCAATTCAATTTCGCAATCATATTCTCTATGAGGTGGTAACACTTCGGAGGCCTCTTTAGAGAAAACATCAGCGAAGTCCTGAACAAACTCAGGTAGAGTGTTCACCTCCTCAGGGAGAGAAATAGAATTAACAGGAAAACATGACGTCATGCATTCATTACCCCATTTAGTAAGATCCCCAGTGTTCCAGTCAAAAGTGGGATTATGCAACTGCAACCAGGGAAGGCCTAAAACCAAATCGGACGATAATCCCTGAATCACCAGTACAGAGCACTGCTCCAAATGCATGGAGCCCACAAGGAGTTCAAAAACTGGGATATGCTGTGTAAAATAACCATTAGCAAGAGGAGTGGAGTCGATACCCACTACCGGGACAGGTTTAGGCAAATCAATCAATGGCATAGCTAGAGACATAGCAAATTCCACAGACATAATATTAGCAGAAGACCCTGAATCCACGAAGGCACTGCCGGTAGCAGACCTACCACCAAAAGAGACCTGAAAGGGAAGCAAGATTTTATTACGTTTCATATTTACGGGAAATACCTGTGCGCCCAAGTGACCTCCCCGATGGTCACTTAGGCGCGGAAGTTCTTCCGGCTGCTTATTCTTATGCCTAGGACAGTTGTTCACTTGATGCTTGTCATCCCCACAGTAGAAGCAGAGACCATTCTTCCTGCGGAACTCTCTACGCTGTTGGGGGGACAAGGAGGCCCCGAGTTGCATAGGTACCTCCGAGTCTTCCGTGGAAGAACGAAGCAACGGAACCTCGGGAGGCATCATGGGGGAGTCAGAGGAGAAAACACAAACACGTTCAAGTCGTCGTTCCCTGAGACGTCGGTCAAGTCGTACCGCTAAAGCCATAACCTGATCTAGGGAGTCAGAAGAGGGATAGCTAACTAGCAGGTCTTTCAGGGTGTTCGACAGACCCAATCTAAACTGGCACCTTAAGGCAGGGTCATTCCACCGAGAAGCTACGCACCACTTCCTAAAGTCAGAACAATACTCCTCAACAGGTCTCTTACCCTGATGTAAGGTCACCAGCTGACTCTCGGCAAAGGTAGTCTTGTCAGTCTTGTCATAAATGAGCCCGAGAGCAGAAAAGAAAAGATCAACAGAGGAAAGTTCAGGGGCGTCAGGAGCCAAGGAGAAGGCCCATTCTTGGGGCCCGTCCTGGAGCTGGGACATAATTATACCCACCCGCTGGCTCTCAGAACCAGAGGAGTGGGGCTTTAAACAAAAATAGAGCCTACAACTCTCCCGAAAGGAGAAAAAAGTCTTCCGGTCCCCTGAGAACCGGTCAGGCAACTTGAGGTGGGGTTCAAGAGGTGAGGTGAGGGGCACTACCAGGGTAGCATCAGGCTGGTTGTCCCTCTGAGCCAGAGCCTGGACCTGTAGGGAGGGGCCCTGCATTTGCTGAGCCAGGGTCTCAATGGGGTCCATAGTAGTGTCAGGGACCAGGGTAGACTAGGTATATGGGCTTGTGATTATGTAATGTCGGGGTAGGGAAACAGACAAGTGAGCCCTAATCTACCCGCCACTCAGTCCCTGCCTACTTACAACGACCCGCCCTAGGCGACGGGGTACAATTGGGCGACGGTCCCTACACTCAATAGGTGCACGACAGACAAACAGAGAAGGGTACAAAGAAGCCAAGGAAATGGGGAAGTTGCCCATGGGAACACCGTGAGCAACAAGCAAGGTGAACGAGCCGAGTCAAACCAGGAGATGAGCGAGGTACAAAAACGCAGAGCAGAAGAGTGGTCAGAAAAGCCAAGGTCAATCACAAGCAGAGGATCAGTAGTTCAAGAAGCTGCAGCAGGGCCAGGAAACAAACAGAGAAGAATCACAAGCAAAGGAGGAACAGGAAAGGCAGGTATAAATAGACAGAGGGCGGGAGCTAGCTCCGTCTGGCCAGGCTGTGAGAGGCTCTCCCACTCCTAAGTCTGCCATCCTGGGTGGTGGAAGATGGAGTTAGTCTCACAGACATAGAAGCAGGGGCAGACTGATTACCTATGGGCGTCGACACAGAAGTTGTGTCTGGCAGATCCTTTACACATGTCCTATCTTCTACGGAGGCTTTCTACGGCCCGGACACCTTCCTGCAAATGTACAGGAAGGTGTCTGTGGTCAATAGAAGTGAATCGGTCCTTAACTATGGGCAAATTCTACAGTCGTGTGGCCCATGCCTTAGCCTACATGGAAACAGTCTAACTTTATAGGTCCACTTATTTTTATAGTAATATATAGTGCACATATAGTACATCGCTTGTTTCCTCTATTACAGTTTTAATTCTCTATACATTTACCAATGTTTTGCCAGTTTTATTTTGACTAATTTTACAACTTAACTTAAGGTAAAGCATATCTATATTTGTATATAAAAATAATTCAAAGATGAGGCAGAACTCCAGGTTAGAGCTAAAAAAGGGAGGATCCTTTATCCCTTCCATATGCAACGTTTCAGCCCAGCTTAATGGAGCCTCTCTACAGCAATATCAATTATTTTTCTGGTTTCTAGGTACCTGTGAGCTGATTACCGCAACATAATGGCGCATGCCCATTTCAAAGGTGCAGGCATTCACATCATGTAGCAGAAGTAGAAGATGACATACATGTGAATTCAGTTATCACCATACAGGGCGAGCTCCTTCTAAAAATTTAAAATACAGGGTTGGGTAACCTACTATATTTGACTGACTATATAAGGTTGTTGTGAATGTGATTATAATGTGTTTAAGTGATTCCATCTTGTGTAAAATCCATCTTGTATATCTTGCATCCATTTTGAATTCTAAAGACTCCATCTTGTGCCTAAGAAGTCATTGTTCCCCTGAGAAAAGTATATTTATGCTGGAATTGTCTGAAACGTTCTGCCTTTCTCTGTTTCTTATCTGAGTCTGTTACAAGAAATGCGTGATGGCCTTGTAACTATAAACGGTATGAGAAGGCCCTTTAATTGCAAGTAAAACAAAGTAAGGTAAGAATTAATTCTTGCCTGAGAATATGGATACTGTTTGCGGCAGGTGCTTAGATTGTGTAGAGTTTCATGAGAATTATAGTTTTACATTAAAAATGTCTTTCTTGCCTGTGATTGGATAACCTCAAGCCTATTCCTCTTTTGAAAGATATTATTGTGATGAGATTTTGGTAATAAATCAGAGAAGTATATTTGAGCATACAAGCAGTGTCTGTGTCTCCTACTTCTCTCCGCTATATCGATATAACCTATGATTTAGATCTGGATAAGTTTACTGGGAGGGTGTCGGTTGACACACCCATCTAATACTTCAGTCTAATATATTTTGCCCATGATTGCGTCAACAGTTATCAGATTGAATGAGACAGTAACCCTCAAGAAGCCACTGTTAGTGGCGATGTTAGCCACTTTTAGTGGTGATATATGTGGAAACTACAGGAACCTTCCCTCTTGCGTTTGGAACACCTACATTGGTGATATGTACTGCACATTTTTTCTCTCTGATTTTATATTTTGTCATAAAAATGTGCACTTTATATGTAACTTTGAATATAGAATTGACAGATTTGATTAATTCTTTATATGCATTGGTCAAGATTTATTAAAACAGGCGTTTCATCTCTGCTTTTTGCTCTGCTGGAGTAAGATGCAACAGATTTATCAACCCCTTAATGGCCGTCCATATGCCATTTCACAGCGGTCGTTAAGGGTACTTATACCCCAGCGCCGCCTTTTAATAATGATGTGTCATAAGCCTAGTACAAGTGTCCCGTGCCTGCTAGAATGAGTGCCAGAATGTCTAAAGACATCCGGGCTCCTGCTCTAACAATTGGGATCACAGTTTTCTCTAATCCTGGACTTTTAACATCTTGGATGCCACAGCCAATAGTGACCGCGCCATGTAAGTAGTTTCAGAGGGAGGGAATTAAAATCTAATTTGAAAAAAAATTATCACTTGGACACAGACTGAAGTATAATGGCATTGTATAACTGCTTGATGCAAAATAATACGCCAATTTTTGGTGGCACTATTAGATATTTGCAAAACAATGAGTGACGTCACGTCTGTGACATCTGTATCATCAGGCAGCGCCATGCTATCAGCACCAGGATTTAGAATTTAATAACATTTATAATGGTGCTGTATAAATGCTCAACACAGAACAATATGACAATTTTTAGTAGCACTATTAGATATATGTAAAACATTGAGTGATGTCATGTACATGACATCTGTTTCAGAATGCAGTGGCACGCTATCAGCAACAGGCTTAATATCATTAAAGAAGATTTGTGAATGATGTGACGAAAATTGGTGATTTACAAATTAATATAAGAATTGTATAGCTGCAGCAGCCCTCACTCACAGGAATGACCGCCAGTGCCTGCCTAACTAACACACTGAAACTGACAGGCTCCTATCTTTCTCTAAAATCTCTCTATCAAATTATTGTAAATCTAAATATATACGCTCTACTCCTCACTATGAAACGCACTCACTGACACTAGTCCGCTACGTATCTGCAGCAGTCATATGACTGTCATCACTGACTCACACCTATATTCCTCATTATGGGGAAGCCCGTAAGGCCTGCCGCTAAAGGTCATGTGATCCTTTTTTATGTTTTCTTGTCTTCTTCTGATTTTGAGAGATTCATCTAGCATGAATTCCAAAAGTTTTGAATTCGTAAAAATCCGTAACATTTGGGAACTTCGCAATAAGTTTGTTTTGTGTAGAATCAATTCGCTCATCTCTATTTGGGAGAAGATAGTTTAATATGGTTTGTACTCCTCTAGTGTTTTTATTTTATTTTATTGTCTGTGTTTGTCATGTATATTTTAATTAAAAAATTACCTTTTTGCATGAATTGAGTACATATTATGCTCAATCACACACTGTCTTCTCTTTTTCTGTTACTTAATGTATGTGTGTGACATTTGTTGCGCCATTTAAATATTTAGCGGTGCCAGCCATTCACTTCCCTGTTTACTGGTTGGCTTCAGTGCAATACAACTTGTGGTTTTTGTTCTATTTTAGTAATAGAGTACATTATAGCACTGTTTACTGGTGTATCAACTAAAGGCACTGATTCTTGAAGTCCCATTTAAAGAACTTCTTACCGAATCATAAATGTCCTTTGTCAAACAATTTGTTCTTACTGGTCATTAGCAGCATGCAGGCATTTTACTAATGAGATTAATAGAAATATTTGCTTATAGACAACATGGTAACAGTTGACAGATATACAAAAGCTAAACAGAGGGTTGGAAACTGTAAGTCAAGGATAAAGTTCCTGACACAGAGGTCAAACAGTAAGCTCAACTGTTGTTGTTGATACATTCATGAATTGGGGGAAAAAAATGGCAATTCTTTCATCAACTTCAAACTTATTCTGTGACAGACTGGTTGCTAGGAATGCATTACCTGACAACCCTATTGGAAAGACTGTAGTTGTAAGGCATTGTATCCCTAGCAACCAGACTGTCAGCTCTATTCTGAAAATAAAAAAAGATGAAAATCCCCGTGGCGGCATTCATATGCCATTGTATAAATGAGATTTTACTAAAAGTAAATTTAGGCGATAATCCTAGATCTAAGCAGTAATGAATGTAGATTTGTTGTTGAATGACCTGGGCTAAAGGCCCTGCTCCCGAAGTGCTGTCTACATATCATAGGGACTGAAGAAGTAGTGCATGGCCACTCAAACTCTGATAGCAAAAGACACCAAGAACATTGGAAAGGCTAAAGCCCAAGGTTTCTTAGCCAAGGTGATTTTAAACATCCTCTTAAATTACTGAGCAAGAAGGTAAACATAAGACTCATAATACGAGTGACGGTCATGAAGTGTCAGTGTTGTTGTCATTTTATGCAATATTTGGCGCTTAGAAATGACACTAATTGTGTGTGATAGAAATTTGTCTATCCCTGGAGTTTGTCCATAGGTGGCGTATAATACCACGCCATCTAGATATTATTTTCTGCATCATCCAGGTGATAATTGTGGATTGCTTATTGATTCAACTCTGGTTGTGTCAGGTATATTTGTATCCAAAACAATTACCGAGAGTATTTTATTCACATACTGTACATTGTATTCATGCCACTTGGCGATTATAATTAACCGGCTGACTGACCTACAGTACAGAACCTTATCCCCATTTAAACTAGAGCAGTATGGACAACAAAAAGGTTAATACGCCTAGATGAAACAAGTCTGTAGGTGTACAGCATCTAGAGGATGCGCGCATTCTTTCCTGCCCACTGCCAGCTGTCTGTACAAAATGCCAGTGAAGTTTAATGATCTGCCAGCCTGCTGGAAAAATGCCCTGTCTTTAAGCCAGTGTCGTGAACCATGACTGCTGTGCTCATAGAGACCCTCAGCTGCTGACTTGTGTTGAGTCTATATTTGGCATGATTGTTGGTGATCTGGGACCGAGGGAGGAAGGTACAGGCCACTCTGCTAAAAATAGAGACAACGTTATGAAATGTGAATGTCTCCCAGAAACACAGGATTAATATTTATTGAGGAAGAGCTGAAGTTACAGAACGCTCACACAGCATATAGCAATAAACAATGATTCATACAGATGAATGCTATATTATATATTAGATGTATTCTAAAGCGCTGCAACTAATTAACAAACTGATATGTTCGGGATGATATGGTGGCATGTGATGATATACTGATAATATACTCATCTCATTGTCATCTGCTGAAAGTCTATATTGCTTATATATTAGGGAATTTTTTTTTTTTTATGTCTGCTCTCCGCATTATCTCTCCTGTTTTTAAAGGGAGTGATTTGGAAAATTGCTCTCTATTAAGGAACTGACACAAATGCAATTCCCTAATATATATGCAAAGGATCAACAAAAGTTAAAGGGGTTGTCCAGTCCCTAAAAATTGATGGCCTGTCCTCAGGATAGACCATCAATAGCTGATGGGTCAAGGTCCGACTCCCAGGACATGCCGATCAGCTGCTTTGAAGGGGGTACAGCGCTCGTATGAGCGCTACTTCCCCTTCATTTCTTCTTGCTCACTGGGAATCGTCGACATTTAGTGGCGATTCACAGGTATTGCAGCTTCCTTCTTCCAATGAAGTGAATGATGTAAAAGGCTGCAATACCTGTGAATCGCCGCTACATCGATGTCGACGATTCACAGTGAGCAAGTAGAAATGAAGGGGAAGCAGCGCTCGTACGAGCTGTACGTATTAACCGATGATCAGTGCCCCTTCCATGACAGCTTTGATATGTGAATGAGCATGTTTTGGGTTTATATGTTGTTTGCGCAGGTGAAGTCCCCACAGCTGAATGGGCATTGAGTCAGGTAACATTGTTGAAAGGTATCTACAGCAACCCGGGGCCCTGATGGCTGATTCTCTGAGGATGTGAGATAAATGAACGGAGAGAATCACATTTCCTGCAGGAAAACAAAGAAATCTGCTTCTTGTTTGCTGCCGAGTAAACACATCCATCCCTGCCAACTTCACCTACAGCTTGGGACATGGTTTTAAAATACCACAGCTGCCTGCATTGCGTGCTTTTATGCCATTAACTCAGCCTTGTAAGTAGGTTTTATAGAAGGAAATGAAGCTATATATAAGCATTTCGTTTAGTATAGTTCATGCCGCATCTGATTTCAATAATATGCATATCTATCTATCTATCTATCTATCTATCTATCTATCTATCTATCTATCTATCTATCTATCTATCTATCTATCTATCTATCTATCTATCTATCTATCTATCATCTATCTATCTATCTATCTATCTATCTATCTATCTATCTATCTATCTATCTATCTATCTATCTATCTATCTATCTCATATCTATCTATCTATCTATCTATCTATCTATCTATCTATCTATCTATCTATCTATCTATCTATCTATCTATCTATCTATCTATCTATCTATCTATCTATCTATCATCTCATATCTATCTATCTATCTATCTATCTATCTATCTATCTATCTATCTATCTATCTATCTATCTATCTATCTATCTATCTATCTATCTATCTATCTATCTATCTATCTATCTATCTATCTATCATCTCATATCTATCTATCTATCTATCTATCTATCTATCTATCTATCTATCTATCTATCTATCTATCTATCTATCTATCTATCTATCTATCTATCTATCTATCTATCCATCTATCTATCTATCTATCTATCTATCTATCTATCTATCTATCTATCTATCTATCTATCTATCTATCTATCTATCTATCTATCTATCTATCTATCTATCTTATCTATCTGTCTGTCTATCATCCATCTATTATTTATCTATCTATCTATCTATCTATCTATCTATCTATCTATCTATCTATCTATCTATCTATCTATCTATCTATCTATCTATCTATCTATCTATCTATCTATCTATCTATATCTATCATCTATCTATCTATCTATCTATCTATCTATCTATCTATCTATCTATCTATCTATCTATCTATCTATCTATCTATCTATCTATCTATCTATCTATCTATCTATCTATCTATCTATATACAAAGTCAGGCAGCACTGGCAGCGTGTGGGTGCAAGCTCTGAGGAACAGACCAAGTTCCAAGTACATACAAATCGAAAAATGAGCAGCAACTCCAAGGTTCAAGTGAAAAAATGGGTACTTTATTGCCTGTGCGACGTTTCAGCTCCGTCCACTGGAGCCTTTCTCAAGCAAATGACTAGTGTAAGTTCACACCATATAACAGGTTTCAAACATAAGTGCTGTTTAACAGTAATCAATGAAAAATGCAGACGTTTGTACATAATAGACTGTGCAAATTGCAATATATATACGTGATTATTGATACAGAAGCTAGATACATATACAGAAGTTTGTATTTATACATACAGACAAGTATAATCTAAAAATCATCACAACAAGGTGATTAGTGCAAAGGTGCAGTGAGTTAAAATCTATCTATTCACCTCTGAGCATACCGTGGGTGTAGCCGAAAGCGGCGTCCGGGCAGCGCAGGTGCGCATGTCCGGAAGTTAATGCAACTAAGGCTAACAGAACGGTACGGCGCATGCGCCGTAAGGGAATGAGGACATAGACGCCATTTTGGATTATGGAAAGCATGCCTAAGTTGCTCGTACGCACATGCGTGGACTAGTAGCGCTCGGTCATCCTGATACTAATATCTATATCGATTCAAGTTATAGTATAGTATGGAATAGTATCTGTTAGAATAAAGGGAACAACATGCAAGGATGTATCCATACATTTATGCACTGGTAGTGCGAGTGTATCTCTACACTCGTAATAGTCAGGTAGCCGTGTGACCTCATACACTTAGGAGGGTTTTGGGAGAGGAGAAAGGATAAAGTGGCCATCAAGGATGGTCATAATCCAAGCTCCAAAATACGGAGTACCAGCGACCAGAGCGTGCGTTAGCTTGCTCTTCGGCTGGTGGGACATCCATATAACTCCCTAAGGGTAGTGTGGTGGGGACCACACAAATGTGTATAGCGAGGGGACAAGGGTGGCATATGACATTTCAAAGTTGTGACATATAATGGACATCAAATGCAGGTTCCTGTCAGGAGACCAATTATAGGAGCGGTATACA
Organism: Rhinoderma darwinii; assembly: GCF_050947455.1. Classification (NCBI taxonomy): domain Eukaryota; kingdom Metazoa; phylum Chordata; class Amphibia; order Anura; family Rhinodermatidae; genus Rhinoderma; species Rhinoderma darwinii. Next base: position 231,790,221 of record NC_134689.1, on the reverse strand, counting down.
TAAGTAAATATATCCAATTACCCAAAAGTAGATATAAAGAAAAAAACATGTAAAACACCAATAGGGTATCATAGAGGTGATGGATACGAAGTGTGGATCATCTGCAAAAAAATAAAAAGAATAGTGTTAGCATATAATAAGAAAAAGAAAAGTCATAAAAATCATAAAAACTGAGGGCGACCTCAAGTCTGGAGCCCATGGGGACCCCAGGGGAAGCGAGGAGTCTAGACCAATCCACCTAAGGCAAAGTCTACATTTAAGCCATGTGGTTTAAGGGAGTTGAGTCTGTTTATCCATTGGAGCTCACATATTTCTATCTATCTATCTAATCTATCCATCTATCTATCTATCTATCTATCTATCTATCTATCTATCTATCTATCTATCTATCTATCTATCTATCTATCTATCTATCTATCTATCTATCTATCTATCCATCCATCCATCCATCCATCCATCCATCCATCCATCCATCCATCCATCCATCCATCTATCTATCTATCTATCTATCTATCTATCTATCTATCTATCTATCTATCTATCTATCTATCTATCTATCTCATATCTATCTATCTATCTATCTATCTATCTATCTATCTATCTATCTATCTATCTATCTATCTATCTATCTATCTATCTAATCTATCTATCTATCTATCTATCTATCTATCTATCTATCTATCTATCTATCTATCTATCTATCTATCTATCTATCTATCTATCTATCTATCATCTATCTATCTATCTATCTATCTATCTATCTATCTATCTATCTATCTATCTATCTATCTATCTAATGGATGTATAATTTTTCTAATATATTATCCTGCGCTCTGCTCAGTCCTTGTAGCGTCAATTGTACAATGCAGAACGTTGCCTGTGACCTGGATAAACTCTGTTTCCCACAACAGAGCCTGATAACCTCACTGGGGCAGGAGGTTAGTTCAGTAAACTCGGAGATTAGCCTCTTTAGTTTTCTTGTTGTCCCTCGGTGGTTCTAAACTGTAAGCAAACAAAGCAAATCATTATTGGAGTGACACCCCTTGTGTGTTGTGTTAAAATCAAAGTGGCAATTAAGACACCTACTGCTGCATTATATTTCTGCTGGTCCAGCAGACTGCAGAGCTGCATCTTGCAGGGGGAGTCTGACAGAAGAATGATTCATGTTTTACTAAGTCATAGTCATGATATTTCCATGTATTTATTTATGATTCCTAATTCAGAATTTTGCTACTATTGAATTTATTTGTAAAGTCACTGCTTCTACTATCTTCCTGCGGTCAATATATGTAAAGAATTATGTTTGTTCTCTTGGTACTGTTTAGTTGACCGAGTGCTGCAGAAAAATATATGGTACTGTAGATATGCCCAGACATCTGATGGTCTTACATGGGAGATCCCAGGCACTTTTTACTTGGCATGGGTGAAGAATTGCTGTCTTAAAAGTATCCTAATAATAAAGTTTCATGATAGCTGTTTGTCTAATAGGATTGCTATCATTCATTTTACATGTCTTGGTGTTAAATTGTATGTATAGGATCAATTGTAGTATGAAAGAAAGAACTGAAATAAGCCCACAGGTGCCAGCTGGCACATTCAGTAGGTATGCCAAAATTTCACACCAAGCATATGCTAACCCCTTTACCCATTGTTGGTCTCAATTATAGAATTAATTCTGAGATTATAATTATTGTAGAATTAGTAATTGATAGCAGTTTAAAGGAATTTATGTCTTGTTCGATATTAAAAGTATTATGCTAAGATTTGATGATGCACCTTTACTACCATCTGTAAAAAATTTGCCTACTGCCACATCTATCAGATTTTGTCCAATAAATCTCTCAGGACTTTAAGATCAATTTCTGTCTAGTACCTTATTTTCCAATGCAGTATAAGTAGCACATTAGTTGATGGCTATAATGTACATACTGCTCTCTTGTTGCTTTTTAAAGCGCACATGTCATGACTAGATATGAGCAAATCAATTCTACACAAATCAAATGTGTTGCAAATTTCCCAAAAGTTTAGGATTTTTGCGAATCTGAAACTTTTGGGATACGTCCCGTATGAAGAGACATGTTCTTACAATAATTTGTGAATCATTAATCTTTATCACATCAGTAGTAAATCTTCTTCAATGATATTAAGCCTGTTGCTGATAGCGTGCAACTACATTTTTAAACAGATGTCATGGATGTGACATCACTCATTGTTTTGCATATATCTAACAGTGCGACCAAAAGCTGGCATATTATTCTGCGTCAAGCAGTTCTACAGCGCTGTTATACATCAGTCTGTGTCCAAGCCACAATTTTTTTTTTTAAAGAAAGAGAGTAAAAAGCCATTGCTTCTTCACTTTTCAGGACCATCAGGCACATTGTCACTGGCACATGTAGTTGTAGCGGCGTAAGTGGTGTATAACATATGCACATATATTCTCTTTAAAATAACATCAAACCTGTTGCTACTCCCTAAAAAGGGATCAAGTTTGGACCGCTTGTTGAAAGAGCCATTGCTTATTCCAATACCACCGTGTGTGTATAAACGCCAGCGGGCATCTGCCACCAAAAAGTGCTAATTTTTAATCCAACAGTACAGTGTGTTTTTTAAAAAGCGGGTGTTTGTTACCACTGTCACTTTGACATTACTAATGTTGTCTTCTTGGTGCCAAAGAGCTTAAAGGGGTTGGATACAGTCCTAGAAACCCGCAGAGTATCATACATGACTTTTCAGGGCAATCAGGACACTTTCGATTTGCAACAAATTTCTTTGGACTGGATCGATTCTGACGAACGGTACAATAGAATCAGATCCGAAACGAGACTAGGGGACAGTGGAATTTTAAACAAGTGCATCTACAAGATACCCAAAAAGGGTTAACATAGCATGTACTACACAGAACCCCATGTTGATTCTCTGAGAGTCATTACATTTAAGAAGTGGTCATGTCGAAAATGTGGTCTATATTGTATTTTGGTTAAGAGACACAAAAATGTCACAGGTCACTACTAGGCAGTTCCTGACACTCAATCTAATTCTTGACCACTAGAATAATCATTCAGATTTGATTGTTTACGAATCCTTATTGGTCATAAACCTTCTATTTCTAGTACATGTCCACTCCTTCTCCTCTTTGAAGGCCACACATATTGAAAGTGTTCCTTGGAATCTTTTCAGGGGTTCCTTGGAGGACAGCAAGGACTAAGAGTTGTCATTTTTACAGGAAGATTGTAAACTGATCTCAGCCTATTAGAAGATGTTTGATGTGGAGGAAGGCAAATTAGCCAAAACCTTATCCAGAACAAACATAGCACTTGTTGAGAATTATGGAATGCTTTGCCCACCCAGGCACCAAGCGTGCTTTAGGCAGGAGTAGGGGTTTCCAACAAGGGGAATTATTTTTCCCCATGGTAAAAATATTGGGAATTATTGGACTATTATATCAGGTCAACTGACTGATATAGCTGTAACTATCACAACATCAGCTGCACACCAGCATAAGACATTGTGTACGATTTGGTTTATATTAAAAACATATATTATAAGAAAGGCTTAGATAAGATTTGTTCCTGGAACAAAAAAATATTAGCTCCTATGTGTAGAAATTTTTACCTTCCCTTTTCCCGTCCCTTGGTTGAACTTGATGGACGTGTGTCTTTTTTTCAACCGTACTAACTACGTAACTATGTAACTATGATGAAGCCATTCTCTATATTATTGGCAGGGTTTTTCTTTATATATGAAATTATTAGAGGGCAATAAAGGTAAAAAGGTGCAGTTATACTGCATGATGGTTATTCCTTGGATTTATGAGCATGTGGGCAGATGGAAAAAAAATATAGTTGTATTTCTTCTAGTGCCAGAGCACTGAATCACTATATAATAAAGCTGCAAGCATGTTAAATACTATGTGCTACAATATAGTGTCAGCAGAGATTTCCATATGCTTCTGTTTGCAGCCAGTCAGGATTGTGCCTGTTGGATTTCAGCATATACTGTGCAATGCAGGTTTTTATTTGTATGGAGCGCTGAATGTACAACGTACGCACGGCTGTGTCTGGTCTACAATCTGAATGCATCACAAGGGACTAACAATGTATGTGTGATTTAAAAGAAGGAAAAAGGCACAAACGGATGCATTAGAGCAGCTAGTGGTCTGTAAAATGACTGTGGCCCACTTGTGAATTTTGAATGGCTTGAGGGCACTAGCAGTTGTATTATATGAGATCGTTTCTTTTATAGGATCTGGTCCACTAGAGGACAAGTCTAATAGGGAAAGTGCTGCACTCTTGGAAGATAGAAAATATTCTGTGTGCAAACAAATATTTAGCAAAAAAGTAAATGTTATACCATTACATAATATAAGATGATTTTATCTTAATACATAAAAATGTGATTTCCGGTATGCTTCTTATTCTACTTTATAACAGAAACAACAAAAAGCATGAGCAAAAGGCATACAGATTTCTGGGTAAACTACTGTAATTGGAGTGGGTAGAACCAATTGTTTTGAAGAAGGCAGACGTGGGCACTTTATAAGGCATTGAAATCGTTTGTTCGAAAGTCGCATCATTGTATTGTGGAACATTTCTTTCAATCCGCATATATGTGGGATACGTGGTAGACTAGCCTTAATTTTGAATACACTTAGGGTATGTGCACACACAAAATAAAAACCGTCTCAAAAACTGAGCTGTTTTCAAGGGAAAACAGCTCCTGATTTTCAGACATTTTTTTAAGCAAAGTTGCGTTTTTAACGGCCGTTTTTGGAGCTGTTTTTCTATAGAGACTATGAAAAACGGCTCTAAAAATGGCTGAAGAAGTGACATGCACTTCTTTTTGAAAAACGGCCGCGTGAAAAACGCCCCGTCTGAACACAACACAGTTTTTCCCATTGAAATCAATGGGCAGATGTTTGGAGGCGTTCTGCTTCCGATTTTTCAGCCGTTTTTCAGGACGTTTACGGCCCGAAAAACGTCCGAAAACGCTCCGTGTAAACATACCCTGTTTTATTTACACAGGCATATGATGGCTCTGTGTGAGAGACACATATCTGGTGCCAAAAGCAGGATTAGATTCCATCATGGAATGCAGAAAACCTTTCCCCAAATATTAGGGAAACGTTTCCTTGCTTTCCAATGCTGTAATCCGAGTTTTTGTGAATAAAAATACTGTATGACACTCACAAAGAGCCATAATGAGGCAGTGTGAATAAAGCCTTTCAATCATACTCGGGTCAAGACCTACGTTATGCTAATCCAATGCAATAATGCTATAATACCACAACCTCTTACATTGGAACCTAGGTTTCTTAATCCCATCAAGACAATCCCATTATTTTCTCACTAATGGAAAGTATACGCCTTGTACTGATGAATAGCTGTAAGCCCCGTGTAAATGTACGGAATAGTCTCAGCTCATACGTGCACGTGTGGATATATTTGCATTCTATTACATGATGCTTATTGGAATTACATCCAAGGATTGGCTTGTTCTTCTGATGCGTAGTGTTCCAGCGGATGTTTGCAGGTGCAGCACCTGATCTCTGGACTGCGGTTCATATCTCCAGACCTACTTCTTGTGATTAATAGCATTCTCCACTCTGTTCTCCTTATCAGCAGCACACTACTCCGGTCCTCGTATATGCACACCATAGCAAAATAATAGCAATAGCTTTTTTTCTCACTTTTGCTTCAAGTTATTTGGACATTTGCAATTTGTGTTTTCCATTTTATTTAAGTGTCACGGTGTTGGGAATAAATTAGTAAGGCCCATGTCTCTTCTATATTCTCTGCTCTTTTGCTGGCATTGACGGAAATAGATATGGATGTACAACATACTAAGTGAAAATCTCTGCCCTCCGGAGAAAGTAGAATAGTAAAACTTTAACTCTTTTCCCTGGCAGTAAAAGCTGTGAACTCTTGTCTAGTAGCATTGTTAGCTGTGATTAGGGAAGCTGTGACACTGCTGATTAGATTAGAAATTGTTTACGTTTTCTGGCCATATTAGTGGGAATGAAGAATGTGGAATAAAACAAATATAAATCTGCTAACATTCAATGTTGACAAAGAGAACAAAGAACAAGATAGAAGTAGGAAAGGCACCAGGAGCCCACCACACCTGCCCATTAGCTGATGCCAAACAGAAATGGCAACTGGAAGATCTGACAGTAGTGAAAAAAGATAGGGACACCAATGCCAGGTAAGCACAAGGGACTGGTTTATGGAGCATTTACATATACTACAGATATTGCTTTGGCTCACACTTTAAAAAAAAAACTATAATCTGTAAGTACACTATATGGACAAAAGTATTGGGACACCCACCCATTATGCCTAAGGAACTTTTATGACATTCTAAAACCATAGGCATAAATATAGAGTTGTTCCCCCCAATTGCAGATAAAACAGCTTCCACTCTTCTGGGAGGGTTTTCTACAAGATTTTGGAGCGTGTCTGTGGGATTTTTTCCCCATTAATCTAGAAGAGCATTTGTGAGTTCAGACACTGATGATGGACGGGAGGGACTAACTCGCAATCTCCGTTCTAGTTCATCTCAAAGGTGTTTGATAGGGTTGAGGTCAGGGCTCTGCAATGGCCAGTCAAGTTCTTCCACACCAAACTCACCCAACCATGCCTTTATGGACCTTGCTTTGTACACTTGGGCACGGTCATGCTGGAACAGAAAAGGGCCTTCCCCAAACTGTTCCCACAAAGTTAGAAGCATACAATTGCCCCAAATGTCTTTGTATGCGGAAGCATTAAGATTTCCCTTCACTGGGACTAAAGGGCCTAGGCCAACCCCTGAAAAACAACCCCATAGCATTATCCCTCCTCCACCAGACGTTACAGTTGGCACAATGCAGTCAGGCAGGTAACGTTCTTCTGGCATTCGCCAACCCAGACTCCTCCATCAGACTGTCAAATAAAGAAGCAGGATTCATCACTCAATAGGACACGTTTTCAGTGCTCATAGACCAATGACTGCGTGATTTTCACCACTACATTCGACGCTTGGCATTATTCTTGGTAATGTAAGGCTTGCCTGCAGCTGCTCGGCCACAGAAGCTCATGCCATGAAGCTCCCAACGCACAATTTTTTTAGCGCCTTAGCCCTCGTTGTCCCTGCTTTGTAACTTTACATCGTCTGCCACTTTATAACTGAGTTTCTGTGACTCCTAAACGCTTCCACTTTGCAACAACACCATTCACATGATTTGATGGTGAAATATCTAGAATGGAGGAAATTTTCCAAACTGACTTGTTGTAATGTTGGCATCCTAATACATTACCACTCTAAAATTCAGTGAGCTCTATAGAAGGACCCATTTTTGCACAAATGTTTGTAAAGGCAGACTGCATGGCCAGGTGCTGGATTTTATAAACATGTGGCAATGGGACTAAATGAAACACCTGAATACAATGATTAACAGGTGTGTCCCTATACTTTTGTCCATATAGTGTATATACTCCAAGGACCATGTCATCAGACACAGCTGTATTTGTTTACATACAGCGTGTTCACACATGAGGAACGTGCTACTCCCAGAGACATTACGGCTACGGATGATATACAGTGATACAAAATATGAGCAGATACAGTGTTCTCTGAAATCAACTTGTCCAGGAGAGCCCATCTAATCCAAGCGAATAGGATCATCACTTGATCATGAGCTTTACTATGGCAGCATGTGCGTGTATTCAGGCAGACTGATTTGATAAATAATGAGGATACTATGACTGTATGTATCATTCGGATACATGTTCTAGAATTCTATAAACAGTTGTAACGTCTTTTCAGATAATTTTTGGATATGGATCCGATCTATGGCTTTATAATGTGGTAGTATTGGAAGACCAGGAGGTTCCATCATTGCTTCACACTCCTGCCTATACTATGATTGAGGAAACCATTTGTTATACAGCTGTAACATGCCTGCTTGATGCTGTTTTATATCCCTCCATAAAATAAATAACTTCAGGCTAGCAGGAGAATGCAGATTTTTCTCATTAGGAACCAAAGCCATATAACAACATTTTTAATAATTCCTAAAAGTCTCATTCTCCAGAAAAGTCTCCAATGTCAGACCTAAACAAACAATTGAATCTGCACTCATGAAGTAATGTCGAAGGAAGCTTACATAGAGATGTCCTGTCCTATTATACCCTAAATCATCAGTTCAGCAGCAAGTTAAAGAGGAAGGAAGGGGATCCTAAACCCATCTCATGTTTTTCAGGAATAATTTATTCTTGTTTTCTGTCAGTGGTAACTGCCAGCAAGAAATAAGCCATAACTTACTGCTGATGGTGGCCCCAGCTTACAATGACACACCTATTTTAGATATCGCTATGAGACCCCCTGAGTACCTGTTATATTATTACTATGAAATATGCCTCCAAGCTTTTTTTTCACTTTCCAATTGAGAAAAAGGAAGTTGGCTGATATATTTTATTAACCAGATGAATAGGCAGGTTCTACAGGTGTTCCTTGCCTTTGGCAAAATATAGTTTACAAGATTTGTCCTACCATGTGTTTAAAAAAAAAAAAAAAAGCTGTAAGCAGATTTGGGGTCTATATGTTAAGAAAAACAAAGACACATTATTATAAAAAAGGGGCAAAAATGTTAAAGTTGGAAAGTGAAGTATTGAATGTCAGGTCCCACATGCTGCTTGCATACAAAGTAAGTCGTTGCGAAAAACCTGATGAACAGATTGTTTGTGACTAATGTTTTGTATAGTTACATTTTGACGGTAACATTTTTAATAATTAGCTCAATAATCAGAAATCCTTTATAGTTTTGATTTGCCAGTCATTTTAGCATACTGTCAGACATGGTTTGAATCTGAAGACTTGGATAGAGAAGAATTGTATAGCCTGGGGTTTAAGACATATTTTGCTTTCTCAATATCTGGTATCGAGACATTAGATTGATTTTTGTGTTCCAGAGAAAGCCATGAAAGGATAGAGCAAAAGTCTGCATTTTTTTTCTTCTGGGAGCCTTTATTCAATGAGCAGCAGGTTAAAAAGCTGTGCATTAACTCTTCTTGGCTGCAACGTGGTTTGAGAAAAGAACATTGGACATTTGATGTATTGAAAACCCTTAACGTGACTTTCATGTGTGTAGATGAATGGTTTATTTCCAAGAATTTTATAAAGGGGAGAAAAATGTGCCATAGAACAGATCATACTTATATATTATTTATCAATGACTTTCATCTAGTGAATTTTCAAAATGAGGTAAAAAAAACTCTATGGGTCACATACGGCTATAAAAATCGCAAAAAAAAAAATGCAACTTTTGGGAACCCTGGATTTTCCCCTGGTTTTGCCACATTTCAAAAAAGAAATAACTCACGCCAGAAACCATCAAAATTCTAGCGGAAATATACACCAGCTCCTGGCTGGCGTAGATTTCACTAGTGTTGCACGGACAGCCGAAGATGCGACAAATTTATTAAGAGGCGTTTGCATCTTGTCGCATCTTACTCTACATTGCTTGTTATTAAGACTGACACAGTCTTAATACATCTCCTCCTATGGGATTCTTGATGGTACAATTAGATTTGACCACACAATGAATAATATGATATCACACAAATTCATTCCATATTATAGTTTTTTATTGGATTACATTATAATATTCTGTATATATAGTAATTATGTTTTACATTTTTTTACTGAACACAAATCATGACTGAGCCACAGATCAATAATGTCTTAATTTGAATGGCGTGTTGCTAAACACGGAGCGTATTACAGCTTTATTTATCCATGGTCACTATATATGCAGTTATATCATTATCGTATCTTGTACACATTATATTCTGCTACAGTATCTGTTGACCGTGTCATTAGACTTTTGCTACAATAATAAATTAATAACTATAATTATTTACCATAATTATGGCCCAATGTATGACATGGAATTCATGTTTAGCAGGTTGCAGCAGGCAAAGTTTTTTTTATTATTTGTGTTGTTTTTTATTGCTTACTGTGACTTTTTAATAGATTGGGACTCCAAATCTATTCTGATATATGCCAGCATCGACATACTGTAATTTTATTAGTATTCCTTTAACTTTTTTCTTAAAATGATGTCAAAGTGACATTTTTTTTCATTCTTAAGATACAATATCTGCCGGTCTGTCCTATGAGCTTGGTAAAAAAAAAAATTAAGCGTTCTCGTCTATAGTACTTCTCAAGGTCAACATGCTAATTTCAAGGTCAATACAGAGTGAATCAAAAAGACTTGAGCCTCAGACTGAACTCTGAGGCACTTCACTTACAATAGTCTTTCCCTCTGAAAAGATTCATTTTCCTGTATGACATTATTAATACGTTTTCTCTTTAAACAGAATTTGTTCCTCAGGCTTCTAAATTTCTTAATGTTAATGTCAACCCTTTTGCAGTACACTACCATGCTGTTTATTCATGTATGATAATAATAGATAAGAAAGCGGATGCCAAGTACATTTCACATACTGCATCTCGTCTGATAGGGGAAGTGATCGGCAATATTCTTTACATTTCAGAGATATCCGAGTTTTGACTTGGCATACAAAACTTGAGTGGGAAGATAATAATATACAATGTCAGGTAGACCAGTTAACTAGTGCCTTGTGATTGAGAGCAATCATGAAGTTATGGTATGGAACTAATGTATTGGTTTCCATATGATCTTATCTAGAACATAAGGGCAGTAGGAGTGCTTTATTTTCTTTTGGTAAAGTTGTTCTTTAGAACAGAAGGCCAATTCATTTTCCCCTAGGCTAAGAGCAATATTTTAGTCAAGAGTCTTGTCACAACTTTTTATTGTGTTGTGAAGTAGCCAAAATATTTCCCAAAACCAAAGTGTACTGCTTTTCCTGCTACCTAATTCATGGATTATTCATTCCTCACACAGTATTATCTCAAATATGGACTTCATGCGGGGCATCTCTAAAGTGTAGGCAGAAAACTCCATGTATGTTTGATAAACACTTGCCAACTGAAGTTCATAAAGTACAACAAAATGGTATCATTACTTTTCCAAGCACAGTGATGTCACCATATGTGGTACATGGGTCACAGAAATGTGTCAAAAGCTGAAAGCAGTCCACTCCATTGATAATACCAGTCATCGGCCCACTTTATTGTTTGCTTCTTAGCTGTCATGCCCTAATGTTGACCATAAACACATGATGGCTATGAGCTAAACACTCGTTTGGCCAACAGCTTACTCTCCCGACCACCACACAAATATGTCCACTCAGATTTAAATTCATGTGTATTTCAATAGGGAGATGGGGAAAAAAAAGCTGCCAGACACCTCTGACAGCGCTTATCTCCTGAAGAACAAGGAATTGGGGCTATTAAAAAACATAATCGATCCCTTTTTCCTCCAATGACAGACATTGGAGGACAGTTGGGCTTTCCCCATACACATTACATTGTCAAATTCAGCGGGTATAGTTGACATTTATCTAATGTGTATGTCCAGCTTTAGCTACTATCTCAGTGCCCTGAATGCTTAGTCCACCAATGATTCTACAAAATTTTGCAAAACATAAAACATTTAAGACTTTAAGAATAGAATCTCTTCCTTCCAATGCTTTAAACAGATAAACCACCCAAACCACCAATAGTTTTGCATCGATAGCGCACATTTTGCAGACAGAAACTGAGAGAATAATGAGCTTACAAAATTAATTTCTTAGAAAGAAGAAAGAGCCTTTACTTTTTATGAATATTACTACCTTCCCTATGGTCTTAAAAAGAATACACAATCTCAGATATTCTTCCTATCCTACATTGTTATGTTGGTTTTATTATCTCATGCTGCACTTCTCAATTTCTTAGAATCTTCATGCTTTTATGAAACAGCTCCTGTCGTTTGCTAGCTGTCTTGTCCAGCAGGAGAGATTGCCAGCTGAAACTGGCTGGGAACCAGCTCTCATATTTCGGACTGCTGACAAGAAGGGCAACCGTAAAATGAACAGCCAGGCAGCAGATTGCTATTCTTTTGGGTCAGACATTTCATTTGGCAGAAAACTCTGAAAAGGTCTTTGGTATAGGCAATGTATCCCTGTGTGTATACCCACTGTAGTGCCTTTCCATGGCCAGATCCACAGAGCTTAGCGGGAGGATATTAAGCATAATATAGAGGCCTTGCTGTGCCTGGTATCTTAGTTCATTCTTATGTTATTCTCCATGTGGGAGTTCCCATTGAAATTCCGTACAATACCCAAGCTCAGGAGATCTAAAGTTTCAGTAGCAGCATGAACAAAAGGGCATATACATAGTTTGGTGTGTACTATATAAACCATACTGAGCTGTTATCAGCATATAATGTACAAAATTACTTTAGATTTGCTCAGAAAAGTGCAATTCACAAAATTATATGGAAAAAAATGAATGCCAGCAGCGCATGCAAGTCTTGAATTCAGATATCTGTCTTAGAATAATTGCTTCATCAGTATTCTATGCATTTCATATGATCACAATGATTGGTAAATGGATTTAAGCTATAGCTTTTGTGTTAAATATGTTAATTTATCAATAGTTAGGGCTAAGTTGTCAAACTAATACAAAGCTTAATACTGTATATGATGATAGCTTAAAGTGTATCTATGGTTAAAAAAAATAAAAATCTTCATATTCTCTCCCTAGGCAGCTGTAGATGTGTCTTATATGTAATGCAGCCAGAAATGTGTATAACATGTAAATTATGGGCCCTTTCCTTGTCCCTGATTCAGTCCTGAAAATGTAAGTTTTCACTTTATAACTGTGCTGAGTGGGTGGGCTCTTTCTGGTGTGATGTCTTAGGTGTGCTATGAGCTCTGACTCTATTGGATCCCCCTTACCCTTCTTCTTGTCTACTCCTCTCTTACTGCACACACGGGCTGAGAAACTGTAACCTGGCACCCCCTCCTTCCCTCTCACAGCATAATTCTGACAAACTAGGATAGAGAGATATGTCTACAGCCCCCCCCCCCCTCAGTCTAAAATACATAGTTTAACTCTTGATATTTTGGAGATTTTTGAACATTTAAAGAAAGTCTGCAGGTGCGGAGAGGGAAATCACGGGCTGCCAAAAGGTGAAGAAGATATATTACAAAGTTTTTTTAAAATATTTACACAATCTAATAATGTATAGAAATGAAAATATGTAAAGGTATTGTTTACCTGCAGTTAGTAAATGTATTTACATTATTGTGTGGTGAACTTAAAGAGGCTCTGTCACCACATTATAAGTGGCCTATATTGTACATGATGTGATCGGCGCTATAATGTAGATTACAGCAGTGTTTTTTATTTAGAAAAATTATCATTTTTGACGGATTTATGACCTATATTAGCTTTATGCTAATGAGTTTCTCAATGGACAACTTGGCGTGTTTTACTTTTTGACCAAGTGGGCGTTGTGGAGAGAAGTGTATGACGCTGACCAATCAGCATCATACACTTCTCTCCATTCATTTACACTGCAGATAGCAATATAGCTATATCGCTATGTGCAGCCTCATGCACACACTATAACGCTACTCATGTGTCCTGACAATTAATATACATTACTTCCAGCCAGGACGTGATGTGTATTCATTCTACTGACCACTTCTGTAGCGTCTGTGTGATTTACAGCACAGCACAGAGAGATCTCGCTGTGAATGACAACTTACAGCGTAATCTCGCGAGACTACACCTGCTATGCTGTAAATCACAGAGTCGCTACAGAAGTGGTCAGGATTCTGAATACACAGCAAGTCCTGGCTGGATGTAATGTATATTCAATGTCAGGACACATGAGTTACGTTATAGTGTGTGTATGAGGCTACACATAGTGATATAGCTATATCGCTATCTGCAGTGTAAATGAATAGACAGAAGTGTAGGACGCTGATTGGTCACTGATTGGTCAGCGTCATACACTTCTCTCCACAACGCCCACTTGGTCAAAAAGTAAAACACGCCCAGTTGTCCATTGAGAAACTCAATAGCATAAAGCTATTATAGGCCATAACTCCATAAAAAATGATCGTTTTTCTAAATAAAAAACACTGGTGTAATCTACATTACAGAGCCGGTCACATCATGTACAATATAGGCCACTTATAATGTGTTTACAGAGCCTCTTTAAAGAGGCTCTGTCACCAGATTTTGCAACCCCTATCTGCTATTGCAGCAGATAGGCGCTGCAATGTAGATTACAGTAACGTTTTTATTTTTAAAAAACGAGCATTTTTGGCCAAGTTATGACCATTTTTGTAGTTATGCAAATGAGGCTTGCAAAAGTCCAAGTGGGTGTGTTTAAAAGTAAAAGTCCAAGTGGGCGTGTATTAGGTGCGTACATCGGGGCGTTTTTAATACTTTTACTAGCTGGGCGCTGTGAAGAGAAGTAACATCCTCTTCTCTTCAGAACGCCCAGCTTCTGACAGTGCAGATCTGTGACGTCACTCACAGGTCCTGCATCGTGACGGCCACATCGGCAGCAGAGGCTACAGTTGATTCTGCAGCAGCATCAGCGTTTGCAGGTAAGATCGACTTACCTGCAAACGCTGATGCTGCTGCAGAATCAACTGTAGCCTCTGGTGCCGATGTGGCCGTCACGATGCAGGACCTGTGAGTGACGTCACAGATCTGCACTGTCACAAGCTGGGCGTTCTGAAGAGAAGAGGATGTTACTTCTCATCAGAGCGCCCAGCTAGTGAAAGTATTAAAAACGCCCCGATGTACGCACATAATACACACCCACTTGGACTTTTACTTTTAAACACACCCACTTGGACTTTTGCAAGCCTCATTTGCATAACTACAAAAATGGTCATAACTTGGCCAAAAATGCTCGTTTTTTTAAAATAAAAACGTTACTGTAATCTACATTGCAGCGCCTATCTGCTGCAATAGCAGATAGGGGTTGCAAAATCTGGTGACAGAGCCTCTTTAAAGAGAACCTTTCACCTCCCCATACATGTGCAGCTGAGTGCAGCACAAACCCTGGAGCACTTTACATTTTTTTTCTACCTTCCTCCGTTATTTAGATATCGGTGCTGTTATATTTGGCGCCCAATATTTAAATAACTGGCAAGGGGGTGTGTCACTGCTACGCACAGTGTGAAAGCTGTGGAGAGCTGTGGCTCTCATATCTTCAGCTCTTGTGAGAGATCAGTCTTGTACTTTGTCTGCCGAACTGGCAAGGGGGCGTGTCTCTGCTACGGACAGTGCAAGCGCTCCCCAGCTCTTACATTGTCCGTAGCAGTGACACGGCCCCCTTGCCAGTTTTGCAGACAAAGTACAAGTCTGATCTCTCGCAAGAGCTGAAGAGATGAGAGCGCGCATGCGCGCTCTCTTCTCCACAGCTCTTACACTGTCCGTATCAGTGACACGCCACCTTGCCAGTTCGGCAGAAGACTGATCTTGAAAGCTGAAGAGTAAGAGCATGCGCGCACACTCTCTCCTCTATCCTCGCTCTTCCTGTAACACTGTCCATATCTGATTGGACAGTGTCACAGCCATAGTAACACGCCCCCTTGCCAGTACACGCCCCATTGACAGTTCAGAGGGTTATTTAAATATCGGGGGCCAAATATAACGGCACCGATATCTAAATAACGGAGGAGGGTAGAAAATGTTTTTTTAAAGTGCCCCAGGGTTTGTGCATCCCTGCCCATTACATGCTGCACTCAGCTGCACATGTATGGGGAGGTGAAAGGTTCTCTTTAAAGTACTTATCCAGTTTCGAAATCCCATTTTCATGTACCCTATTAGGGAATGAATCAGGATCATCATTCTCTTGGTCAGGGTGGTGAGCGGTTACAAAGAGTGTCTCTCACTCTGGAGGACATGTCCTGTATTACACAGCTGAATGGGCACTGTGTAATGCTTAATATCTCCCGTGGTGGCACTGCAGGGATATTGAACACTTACTGCCAGGTTTCTCCACAGATTAGTGGGGCATTTTCTGATCTGCCTGCTGTTAAGGGACCCTTCCAACAAGTAGGGATTGTCTAAAGCAGAGAAACCCTTTGAAAACATTGCCTAATCTCTCCACATATGTTACTGACTTTGTTGCTTATAGTGAATGTAAGACATTATTACTAGTGGCATAGCTACAATGTTTGCAGAGTTTGCAATCATAACCAAGCCCCTATACCTGGGGCTCCTTGGGTAGACTAACTCAAAGCTGTGCTAAAAGTGGGTGACAGGGAAAGGACGAGGGATAGGTGGAGTAGACTGTCTCCTTGGTTGCAATTGAGGAAAGGGAGGTGCAAATTATGGATTTGCCATCAGTATTCTGCCTTGAAATTTTTTACTAAACAATGTTTTTCTGTATAAATAAGACCACTAGGGAAATGATCAATGAATGATTGTTAATCCAACAACTATCATGCTGAACTTCGGGGGACCTAAGCGGGAGTACTTTCTGAAGCCACTGCCTTGGGCACATGCAGAACTTGTCCCACTCCTGATAGATGGGGCAGTGACATATTTTGCTATATGCAGAATGATGTAATTTCACTAGACAGAGCCCTATCACTACATACATAAATAATATACTTTTATAATATATGTACATTGTATACTGTATACTGTCATCATAGTAGAGACTTCATTGGCATATAGGTCTCTGGGTGGTCATTATAGTAAATATTATGTGCTTACTGAAATCCCTGAATCACTGAAAGTGTTGGTGACAGTTAACATCACCTGAAAAAATGTTAATATTGAATGAAATCAATATTACACTACTAAACCATCGTGTTATATTCTTTAGTGCCTTTTATTCAGATAAAACTTCTCTCCCCTGCCATCTGCCATCTGGGGAGAGCCCAACACACATTAGATGGTTCAGGCCCAAATACATCTAATATGTATGGCCAGTTTAAGAAAAATAGTGTTGTTTAGAGAAATTTTGCCTTTTCCAGATCCAGAGAAATATACTTAAGTTTCTACTGTTAAATGAAGTGACAAAAACTTAAAATACGCATTTTTATGCTCCTTAAAATGCAGTGCGGTTATTTACCCATACCTATATATGTTGCTGTCACTTACATGCTGGCTTGCGTTAAAGAACTCGAAAGGGGTTGATACTCTCCTAAAAGACATTAAAGAGTCAGACGCGAGTTTAAAGGGCAATTCAAAGCAAATTTATTTGGACAGAAGCGAACCGGACGGCCAATTCGATCAAACTAATTTCGGGGAATTCGTTGATATGCGCGTAGAATACACTTGAGCACCAAGAAGTTGCAGTAACATGACTGTTAGACATAAGTAAAATACTAAAAACGGAACCATTTCTAATTATAAAGGTTTTGAATGATGGTTTGTTGTTACATTCATGAAACAAAAGCCTGGTAGAGTTTGAAAACTGTTTGCCGCGCTGAATAATTTCAGATATGGTGTCCAGTAGAGCTCAGTTCATTTCACAACACTGAGCTTCAGTGAGAAGACTTTGAAGCTCATGTTCTGCCATTGAACATCTCGTCACGGAACATAATAACATGACAGCTTATTTTGCAGTGATTTCTACCGTTTGCGTTCTTGCACTGTGTTAAAAATGAGACATTTTGTCTGAATGTGTAATATGCCGGTTCACAATAAATTAACAGACAGAACGGCCTTGAAGCTGCAGGGAAAATCTATGTACTAATTTCTTGTTTGATATTGTAAGAGTTTGATGTTTGACTATTGAGACACCTCCAGAGTAATTGTGGTTTTTCAAGAGAATAAATGGGTGATAGACTAGTTATATATTAAAATAACAAGAGACATGGCTGATGGCACCACCGAGACTCTGCTCACAGCGCGTTTGTACTCTACGTCAGACATAATGCATAGCAAACAAGCATAAACTTGAATAAAGAAATGAAACTACATACCAACTGTACTTTTTTATGTAAAATATATATATACATTTTTGTACAGTTGGCATCTGTTTGTTTAATCTGTTTTGTTCTTAAAGGGGAAGTGAGTTTCTATTGCCATTTTTCGTCCGACAGATCCAAACGTTCAGATGTAGCCATCTTTACCTTGACTACACAGTGGCAAGAAACTTTAACTTGACTTTTCGATGGCTTTTGTTGTGTGATATCACGCTGCAGCAAGTTATCAGAGTCAAGATAAACTTGGCTACATCTGTATACTTTGCAAATGTATGAAATCTTTACCCATATTTGCGGTTCCTTCTGTTATTGACTTTCATTTTTACAAACTTTTAAAAATTTATATTTTTTAACATCAGTGTAGCAAAGATGAGTTTGTAGTTTGATGCAACTCATTGTGATACCACAATCTATTATTAATGGTTTTCCATAGCATTGCAGGTAAGTGGGGCTTTACACAGTTGGATTTTCTGCCCGATAACAAGTGCCGAACGACAATACATCATGTTGTTATACACGCTTGTTTGCTCCATTTACATGGAGCTATGATTAGGAGTATGGGGATTTTTAATACGATCGTTCGTCCCCATACAGTTTGCATATTGTTGGCAGCACATCCCCTGGATACACGGGGAGATGTGTAGCCGACAAACGACCATTTTTATAGCGGCATAAAAGATGCGATCAGTTGACAAACAAGCCTTTGTTTGTTCGGTGGTTAATTGCTGCCATGTTCACACTGGCCAATTGTCGGGAACGGGCGATCAGACGAGCGCTCATTTGCCCGATCACTAGTCCGTGTAAAAGGGTTATCTTCTTATCGCAGAGAGTTAAGACTGTGCACAAAAGAAACACATACTGTACATAACAAATTCCGATCTGCTATGCTGGTACCAATGTTATTCTGCTTTAAAGGATTCTTCCAGCTTCATTCCTAATAACATGTCTTATGATCGCAGTAAAGTCACAGTTTTTGGTACATTGCTCTTACATTAACTACAAACATAATATATGCATCATATCCTATCACAAACATGCACAACTGTGGATATAATTTGGGCAAAAGATAATGGCGCTGAGACCAATCAACATTCCTTCCACATGGCTTCACAGACCTGTAACCCACACAATGAAATTATCCCTTCATTTACATAATGAGATTGCAAATGGAACCTCACTTTATGTTAACATTCCCCATTCCACTTGACCTTTGTTCTGTTTGTCAGTAGATGTGTTAGAATCATTTGCTGTCCATGCACTCGGTAAAGAGGTAGTTAATATCCTGGGATAATGATAGTATCATCATCACTCCGTGTCTACGCATTGGCCTAACCTTCATCTTTTTTCTGTTGTGTTTTTTTGCTTTAATTTTCTTGAAGCCACATGGAAAATCAACATTCAGAATAGAAATGAGAAAACTAAAATACTATGCTTATTGATTTTTAATTCTTAAAAAAAAGAATTGAAGAAAATAAATTTATATGGACAGTTTTAATGATATCAACTTAATAACAGTTTGTGAAAATGAACACAAATATTGATTCTCTGTTTTCTGTGAACTTGACCTGTGTAAGTACAATTTTTCTAGATGACGTCAGTTTATTCAGACTATACTAGTCAGTAAGAGCCCTGCAAATCATACTATTCAGTATATTTACCCTACAGCACACAAAGGACCATATGCGCATACTGTAGTCCACCAACTGAAATAAGGGAACTGTTCACATATATACAAAACACACTCTACTTACATAGGGTATACAATGGAGTTCAATGTGCCCACTATTTATCTTCATGAGCACATTGACTTTGATTTACCTCTCAATTGATAGGGAGGTCAATAGGATCAAACGACAATTATATAGGGTCTGTGCTTTAAGACAATATAGAACATTGTAATTATTCTTGAGAATTTTAAATTAGACAACTTATTGCACCAATAGATCTTGTTATCATTAGAGACATATGAGCCTAATATTTCACTTACTGTTGATGGCAGACTTACAATCGGGACTGCAGACAGAAACATAAAAAATAGTAATAATTAAAAAAAAAATAATTAAATATATATATATATATATATATATATATATATATATATATATATATATATGGAGATAATGCATAAGTGGAAAAATGATGTACAATGCAAATATGTCGTTTTTTTTAGAATATAATCTTTCTATATATGTTGACATACCCCACTTGTTTGTAATGTTTGGGTATTACGTAATTGTACTGTATTTACTGTTTTTTAATCTATTGTATTTTCCTGTATTGGTGAATTAGTAATGTATCATGTGTAATGTATCATCATGAACATGTGCAATGTATAGGAATCATCTTCAGAAAGTACATAGGTGTTCTTTATGTTTATAGGTTATTCTAGGTCAGGTACAGACTGTACGAAAATGATATCCCAATTGAAATATGACAAGGAGAAGCAGTCATATGGATTTGAAAGTGTTTGTTCTTCAGAAGTTGTACTGCTCATTTTACTGTATATGACAACTAGTGTCAGGTGACTGGCAACCTAAACGTCATAGGAACTATACACTGGATGAACAGTTGTTGGTTTTCAGTTTCTTTAATAAATGATCATAACACTATCCTGGGCTTAATTATAGAAATAACATCAAGACACTTATTACTGTGCTGTGTTGTCTTACACATATTGATCCCCTCTCTTGAGGATCAAAGTGTCTAAACCACTGATCCTTGTAGAATTTAGCAGCACATTTCAAGTGCTACACATTAGAGGTGAATGAGACAGAATAGCAGGAGACATTTATATAATCAAAGACAAGGGAACAACTATCATGAGACTACAGTACTTCTTCCTAAATCTAATGGCTTCTGTTTAAAGCTAACAGCAGCCCCCTTTATATCTACCTGGGTTCCTTGAACTGGTACTTCAGATTTCTGTGGACCTCTTTATTGTAATACTGCAGGAAGCCACTAGAGGCTGTCAATTTTACTTCAAATAGATTCATCTCCTATAAGCGGTGGCAGAGATAAGATAAACTAAAAGCAATTGTTCAGTCATTGTAAACGCCTTTCCAGAATTTTGGGTAGTGTATGTGAAATGGTAGCAAACATTGCTGTGACATTTCAATTCTTCCACTCCATTCTACAAAAAGGTAACAATTTTGTACATAAACTAATGATTATATTTGTGGTTTAGAACATAAGATCAATAAAAAGGTCTCATTGGGCTATTCATTGGTCTACCATCTTCATTATAGTATCCTGATTATAATACTCAATGTAGCTACTGGAAAATGTAGCAAACATATTAAATATAACATGTTTATCTGCAAGATAGGTCTCTGTTCACACTGAAGTTGCCCATTTTCCATCAGTGATTCTGGGACTCTTGAAGGCAAGAATAGCGTAGTCTTAAGCACTATTATTGCTGTAAAAAATACAGAAACCCCAATTGAAAATCTGACAGATTCCATTTCAAGTCAATGGGATCTGTCAAGATGTGTTGGGATCCATTCTGAAACAGATTTGTCATAGCTTTAATAACTCCAATATAAGTGGAGACCATGAGGCTGGTGTGAATAGGGGTGTAAATTGAAGTTCCTGGGCCCCAATGCAAAATCTGTTACAGGGCTCCCCTTTTACGAATCCGTCCACCATTACCTTTTGTTGAATTTGGTTAAGGACTTCAATTTGTAATTTAAACCAATTCAATACAATATCGCGACATACTAGCAAAACCCTTGACAATCTGTAATGCACACCACAACCACTGGGTTGCCACACAAAGACACATTTAGCATATACAGTACATCTTGTGATAGAGTATCACAAAAGCATATTTTTTTCAAAGCTATTAATCTCGCACCACACATCTCAGGATATGTTGAGATAAGAGAACAGGTAATGAAGGACACATCTGTACCATGTGTCATTTATAATACTTGAGTCTTCTTATGTGACAGAAGGTAATATGGGCCCCCTGAGGTTCTAGAGCCCAAGTGTAACTGCTTCCTCTGCATCCTATATAGCTGCACACCCAATTCATGCATAAAACCAATTATCATTCATGTTCATGTATTTGATAATTGATTAATGAAAGCTTCTAGCAGGAACATGATGTATCTCCAGATGGCCACCCTTCCACCCTATACCCAAAAGTAGAAAATAAATCTCTTACATCCAAGGAATGACATGGATCTTCCCTATGCAAAGTGCTAATGGCATATATTAGGTGGCACCAGCTTTTCTTGTTCATGCTAATAAAACATGTAGTACATGGACAAAAGTATTTGGACACCTTCACATCACTTATAAAATCATAGCTATTTAACATAGAGTTGGTCCTCTATTTGCAGCTAAAACAGCTTCCACTTTTCTGGTAAGGCTTTCTATAAGATATTGGATTTTCTGCAGGAAATTGTTGCCCATTCATCCAGAAGAGCATTTGCAAGGTCAGGCCATATCCATCACTTTATAAGATGCGAATAACCCTTTAACCTATCCTGTAAGGGTTTTCCACTACATCTGATAGGACTACAATGGCAATCTTATATGTAGTGCATCTATTATTGCTGAAGCTAAGAAGTAATAAACTTTCTTTTGTAACATATTTGATTCCCTTATTTTGGGTCGCTATTATTTTTCAATGTATAATGTCTGCTTTAGTAGTTACAGATATTATTGTTTGCAACCTAGAACAGAAGTATTTAAAGAGAATAGGAAAGGTTCCTGTGGGGTGTTTCAATACATCACCTACGTAGCATGGGATCATTGCTATGTTGTACATACAGCATCAGCTGCAGCTCACAGAACTGGAAAACCATTTAAGGCACATACAGGGCGCATCCATCTTTTTCAGTGACTGAGGAAGGGGAGTGCCAGCAGGGGCTTGTTATACAACCCTTGCACCATGATTACTGTGTTTTGTCTAAAAAAGGCTGCAAAATAAGAAAAAAGCTAATTTTCTGCAAGAGCACTCGAGCCCATGAATGACAATCCTACCAGAAACTAATGTCATTGCCATATCAGAGATATGTGTTGCAAGGATTACAGTGGAGAAGTATTTTATTTGTTTAAGGGGACTTTCAAATAAAAAAAATTTATATCACGCTCTATCGCACTCCCGAAATAGTCCCAATTTTCAGGGTTCAGGTGTGGAAATATAAGCACTAGACATTTTATATTAGAAACAAGAAGTGTGTAAGCAACTTCTAAAGTCCGTTATTGGACTTGAAGATAAAAAGTGCAGAATTCCTAATCAGATGGCATACAGTACTTTATTGGAAAACCTGGCATTATACTGAACCTGACAATGCTGAACTAACTTCTGTACTGTAAGTGCTCACTTTTTTCAGTAAAACACGACTCTATAATAGATCCCAGCAGCTCTAGTGAGACAACGTCTCACTTTCCTCAGATAGATATTTATAGTTGGGTAATGCAGATAGTAGATGGAATTATCATTAAGAGGCTCTTGCCTAAGGGTACCAAATCATAGCTCATGCAGTGGGGGTACAAGTCCATTCAATACTTATATACTTGTGATTTAGTTCTACGCTGCAAGCGCTGATAGTGCCTGTAAGTGTACTGTACATGAATATCTTTTAGTAAGTATCAGGAAACTCACCAACGCCCTTAACTAAAAGTCCTTTATTGAGCTAAAATATTCATTTGACTACCATTCTCATTTCAGATATTAAAGTGATTCTAAGAGACTATGGGACCTTGTCTCTTAGATCCTGGTATCAGTCAATGTGATCTTTCATCAATTCTCATATTCATACCCCAGTTATCCTAAAGTTAACTAAGTAGGAGAACATAATGGCACCAGTCAAGTCCAATATTCGAGAATAAATCATTCATGATGGTTTGGGGTACAAAGCAGATAGTAAACAGAATAAGAACACAACATCCAGTAATACTGAATGTCATGAAGTCAACATCCAAGCCTTTATCAAGCATGATCGAGACTTGAGTGATGGGCTGAAGCATTGCAGCAGATGGGTGGGTGAAGAATTGTTTTTACTACTACTAGATGCTAATACCTCATTCCTTATGGATGCCAGATATCATAAAGTAGTCAATATGGATTATTTAGCGGAGATTGAAATGATACATATGTTCTTAGTGGATATCTTTTACCATATAAGGTTTATTTAATGAGTGTTTTGATTCACTTTGGTATGATAATATACTTGAAGACATTTCATATCATTGACCAGAGAAATCATTAGGAAAATTGTGTCAGCGGGATCAATAAATAAAGGTAAACAAAATAGATGTGAAATTTTATTAAGGCTGAAACTAGAGCACAATTCATACAGTGGTGTTCCTTTGAACAGTAAATATACACTTCAGTTGTAATGAAAGCATTTTTTCCATATAGATCCCTGCTTGCAAAACCAGTTACATTACAATGTAAACACCATTCAGGCATAACATTCAAACCACTGACAAGTGACCCCATATAGTGTGGGTTTGGGTGGGTTTGGGTTTGAATTAGTTTGTTCTATGTAGAAGCATTGTGGTTTTTTTTCTCATCTTTGTGCAAATTTTGATTTGGCACTGTGCAAATATATATGACTATGTTTTTTATTTTAAATAAAAATAAATAACAAAAAAAAAACAGTGACAAGTAAATAACATTGATTATCTTGTTACAATGGCACCTGTCAAGAAATGGGATATGTTAGGCAGCAAGTGAACAGTTAGTTCTTGTTGATGTGTTGGAAGCAGGAAAAATGGACACGCGTAAGGATCCAAGCAACTTTGACAAGCGCCAAATTGTGATGGCTAGATGACTGGGTCATAGAACCTCCACAATGGCAGGACTTGTGAGGTGTTCCCGGTATGTAATGATAAGTACCTACCAAAATTAACCCAATGAAGGAGAAATTATGAACCGGCAACAAGCTCATGGGTGCCTAAGGTTCATTGATGCACATGTGGAGCAAAGGCTAGCCTTACTGGTCAAATACCACATAAGAGCTACCGTAGCACAAATTTCTGAAAAAGTTATTGCTGGATATGATAGAAAGGTGTCAGTCAACATAGTCCACCATGAGTGCCCATGCTGGCTCCTGTCTACTGCCGAAATCACCTACAATTGGCTTGTGAGCATCAGAACTGGACCATGGAGCAATAGAAGAAGGTGGCCTGGTCTGATGACTCAAGCTTTCTTTTACTTAATGTGGATAACTGGGCGTGTGTGCGTTGCTTACCTGGGGAAGTGATAGCATCAGGATGTACTACGGGAAGAAGGCAGGCCAGCAAAGACAGTGTGATGCTCTGGGCAATATTCTGCTGGGTCCTGGCATTCATGTGGATGTTACTGTGACACGTACCACCTACTTAAACATTGTTGCAGACCAAGCAACAGTATTTCCTAATGGCAGTGGCTTCTGTCAGTGGAATAATGCACCCTGCCACACGTCAATAATTGCATAGGAATGGTTTGCGGAACATGACAGAGAGTTAAAGGTGTTGACCCCAGGTCTCAATTTAATTGAACATCTGTGGGATTTGCTGGAAAAGCAAGTTTGATCTGTAGAGGTTCCACTTGCAACTTACAACATTTAAAAAGTTCCAGATAGGTCTTGTGGAGTCCATACCTCGACGGGGAGGGGGATCTACACAATTTTAGGCAGGTGGTTCTAATTTTGGGGCTGATCGGTGTATATTGTAATAGAGCATATAGTATTTTCACATGCTTATGCTAATAGAAAAAATTATTGAAGGTATAACATTCCTGAAATATATAAAATGTGTTTTTTTTAAATTTCATTTGGTGACATAGCTATTAGAAAATATCACGTTGGACTTGTTTGAGGTGAAAAAAAACCTCCAGAGGACATTCTGCTAAAGGTGCCACTATTCTAAAATTATTAGAATAAATTAACAAGAGGAGGAGTGATTTTAACATGCCATTAATAGGGTCACTCTACACTCCCTCTATAAGAGTCCCTTTAATGAACTGGGCTGCTCTGTCAAAACTAGCTTATTGGCTCTTTCCTTCTAATACGTTCAATTATGAGTCTTGTCAGAAGTGTTTATTTGACATTGTATATGGTGTACACAGTTAGCCAAAGATGTGATAATTAAACAGTTACTGGATGCTTTCTTGTCGGTGAAATGCCAGTTCGCTAATGTGACATTTTAGGCGGTAACCTGAATCTGTATTATAGCTCATTGTTCTGTTATGAAATAATGGAGATAGTGTTTCACATTCTTACAAAGAAGCCAAGACAGAGTGAATCAATGTACATATGAGTAATAGCTAGAATTTGTTGTGATTTTGCAAGCCGGCACCAAGACTTATTAAATTTGTATGTGTTAAGGAAAGGTGAAAAACTCCCCGGATTTGCCCGTTCCCCCACTGAGTTGTATTTACTAGGATTCCAAGAGGAACATGTGAAAAGAGTGCTAAGTAAAAACCACAGCACCTTTTGTTCAGGGTTTTACATTAATTCCTGGAGAAAAACTGACTGGTGTATGAAGCAGTATTTTGTATACATTATTTGAGTTTATTCCAGTGTAAAAATAACTGTGGGGCCAATAATCTTTTTTTATTTGGGTAAATCTTTAAAGACTATAATGACCCCCTCCAGAGAAATATTAAATATACTGTATAATGAAATGTCTTCATTCCAAGAAATGGTGTGTTTTCTAAATATAACAAGTAAGTACTGTACTTTATGTATTCTTAATGGTACCTTTTTTTTGTTAATTTTTTTAGCTATATCGGTTTCTTAGAAAGAAAGGTAACAGACAATATAGCTGCCATTACTTCTCTAACAGAGGATATCCCCAATCTTTCCAAAACTCCCGAATGTGCTTAAGACAAGGGCTAAACAGCTCCATTCGGTGCACACAAATTGTAGCAAATTGTAACATTATTTACGTTGGTCAGAATATCACCGGTGACCTTTTTTTCCCCCATAAGAATACTTTTGGGTCACATCGTGCACAACCAAATGTTACCATGTAGCCCTAGCCTTATATGATAGATTCTTTGCACCCTTATAGCAGCTTAGGTAGGCAGATTTGTTATTTAGTCATCTATACAAACTGGATGACAACCTTGTGTGATTGCAACCATATTAGTTGTCACTCTCCTTCCCCAGAATAGACAAAACAGAGCTGAATAGAATTTTTAACAACTTTAACAGGAGAGGACAACTGAAGGACTTATATTAACTTGTGATATTTTCATTTTTTACGGAAACTTTTTTTTAAACCTTCAGTCTAAATAGGTTTGTGTAATAGTGTTTCACAGCAGTCTGCAATCTTTTCTATTTTATTATTAAAGTGCATAACACAATTACAGATAAAGTAATGGCTTTTCCAGCAGCACAAAGGTGAATATTACGCAGGTAGGCTTTAGGAAGTTTAATTCTCATTTCCCTCAATCTATTCTTATCATGGCATTTCCCTTTATATCTGAGATATAGACCGTAGGAAGCACTGCTGTCATCCCGGTGTAGAGAAAACAGCTGCAGGAATGGTAGCTATCAAAAATGCAGTGTAATGCTTTGGTGAGTCTTCGAAAACAAGACAAGCAGTGACAGCAGCCTTAGCACAAACCTGAAAAACCACGCTCGGAAGGGCCTGTGCAAAGTGATGCTAATATGGTAATTGTAGGCAGTTTGATTCCTCTAAGCTGACTCTTTAATGATTCATGTTGCACAGGAGAGCTCCAAGCACAATAAGATACATACCAGCTTGCTGGCATCGAAAAGCATGATGAAGACACAAGCGTCTACTTTCAGAGCTTTTTGATATATTTTAGAGCTGTTGCATGCTTGTTGAGTATTCACTTCTCAGACCTGCCGATCCCGAAATGACTGTCTCATAGAATTACATGTAAGAACGTGCTTCCGCTTATTTATTTCTATGTATATATTTTTAAATAATAAGGAGAAAAACCTCCCCAACCGAACATATAATCTAAAGCCAGACATGGTAGAAACAAGAGATAATGTTATAGTATACACAGCCTGTGATGTTAAACACGCAGTCCGATCTGCCGCATTATGGTATAGAGCAGGAGAAGGTGAGAAGATTGATATATGGTTTTGTAAGAAAAGATTCAGTGTAACTTTGTTAGGCTGGGTTCACACACAGAGTTTGGCTGCATTTTTGTGTGTTTTTCATTTAGTTTTTAATGGCGTTTTTTACTTAGTTTTTTTATCCGGTTTTTAGTGTGGCCAGATGTTACATCAAAATCTACGGTAAAATATCCAATGCACTACACACAACTGCGGTTTCATTTGTGGCGTTTCTAAGGCAATTTTGGGGTCAGTGAGGTTTTTTTTTCGAATCGCAACATGCTCTAGGTATGCTGTTTTTTCAGGCACTTTTCCCCTAGGCTTTATAGGACTTCAAGAATGCCATAAAAAACAAAATGACACTAAATGCAAAACACCACTAAAAACACCTTAGAAATCACCTGTCACCTTACATTTAGGGCATGACCAGACAGTCCGCAGCGGAAATCCGCAGCGTACATGTTTCTCCATTGCCTTCCACAGCTTTGTGGTTGGGTTCGTTTACACGTTGCGGACGCTGCGGAGCATGGGCTGCGGTGCGGAATTTGGTGTCCGCAGCATACACTGACTGTTGCGGACGTGTAGCGGAATTTCTACATTGACTTCAATGGAGAGTCAAAATTCCGCAATGAAGTCCGCAGATGTTATGTGTGCTGCGGAGCGTATTGGTTTGACTAACATGACATTTCTTTATTCTGGCTGGACCTATGTATTTCTAGGTCTACAGCCAGACTGAGGAAGTCAATGGGGCTCCCGTAATTACGGGTGACTACGTGTGTGCACCCGTAATTACGGGAGTTTTGCTAGGCGACGTCAGTAAATAGTCACTGTCCAGGGTGCTGAAAGAGTTAAACAATCGGCAGTAACTGTTTCAGCACCCTGGACAGTGACTTCCGATCACAATTTACATCAACCTGTAAAAAAAAATAGATGTTCATACTTACCGAGAACTCCCTGCTTCTTCCTCCAGTCCGGTTTCCCAGGATGACGTTTCAGTCTAAGTGACGGCTGCAGCCAATCACAGGCTGCAGCAGTCACATGGACTGCCGCGTCATCCAGGGAGGTCGGCCTGGATGGCGAAAGAGGGACGCGTCACCAAGGCAACGGCTGGGTAAGTATGAATTTCTTTTTACTTTTACTAAGGAAAGGGCTGTCCCTTCTCTCTATCCTGCACTGGTAGAGAGAAGGGAAGCCCTCTTCCCCTCAATACGCAACGGCTAGTCCGCATCAATTTAATGCCCATTTTAGGCAAAGCCGCAACAGAATCTGCAACGCAGATTATGTGCGGCATTGATGCGGACAGTGTATGCAGAACTCCACTACGTCTGGTCATGCCCTTACACTTTCACCACTTAATACTTTACCACTTTCACTTTACTTAATATGTTTGCGGTTTGTTGAATGAGAAAATGTAATAAACTGTTTTGTTGATGGAAAGTTCCAAATAATAGAAAAACAAAATTACATCTCCATTTCTAAATCGTGACATTTTAATAACACTGTACTTGTGAAGCCATTTGAAACATGTAACCTTCATTCTAATAAATTCTAAATAGTGTTGAAAAGAACATCGATGAGCATAAATACTCCAATTATGTGCTCTATAATTAGTTTTGTGCCGCAAATTAGAAAAGTTTATACATTCATGAGGAATTAGAATAACAGTTTGGAGCTATGAAAAGAAAGCAATGCATTATATTGTGGATCTGTCTGCATACGGGCTTGGAATATATTTGCAGCATTACTTTTTCTTAGCAATATGGCTGATAGTAATAGCTACCTGCTGTGAATCTGACAGTTGTCAGGTGACTATTCTACTCCAGCCAGGGTTGCCCTGGCAACATTAAGATATTGTCCTCTTAACTACTGTATAAAGATGAGAGATCAGTTGAATAGACTGTTAGAAACACATTCGCCAAGAAGCACATACATAACTTCATTTCTGAGTCTTATATACAAAGCTGAGCATATCAAAGATGCGGAGAAATGGAGCTCCTAAATTTGTGGATTTAATTAAATTCTGAATACATTTCAAGATAATAGAATTTTAAATGGAATGAATGCCATACGTTCTCCTATAGAAGCCATGCTACCTAATAATGATGTAAGAAATGCAGTGGTGGATAGCAAAGGGCTCTACTCGTAATGGATAAATAGGTTCCATCTGCGATCAAACTGTTAATTCACCTTGAATTTAGGGACACAGCTCATAAATGAAACAACTAAGCTAAAGAGGTGTGCAGGACGGAAAAATCATGTGGAAAGCATTCACATTTTGGAGGACATGTGGGATGGATCAGGTTTTGGCGATTTTATAGCTAATGTATGTTAGCTATTTATCACTCTTTTAAGAGGTCAAATGATTAAACCAGTCCTATATCTAAAACCATTTCAAAAATAAATTTGTTCTCTGATTTTTAAAGTGGCTTTCACAGTATTGTTACATAAAGGCTTGTAGACACTTTTGGAATGGAGGTGGCTCTGTCCTACTCAACATCTTTATTTTGTTACATGCTTATAGACTCATAGATACTGTTAGGCCTCATGCACACGGCCGTGCCTGTAATCACCATTACGGGCACGGCTGGTGGCCATGGACAGCTACCCTCATTTTCGGCCTGTGCTCCCATACAAAGTATGGGAGCACAGTCCGTAAAAAACAAAAGATAGGACATGTCCTATGTTTTGCGGAGGCATTCTACGGCCCGGAAACCTTCTCGCAAATATATGGGAAGGTGTCCGTGGTCAATAGAAGTGAATTGGTCCGTAATTTTGGACCGTAATTACAGTCCACAATTACGGTCAAATTCTACAGTCGTGTGCATGGGGCCTTGCTGTCTACTTGTTGACCCGCTATCCTCTATGTATGTCTGTTCTTATCAGAATTACAGTCAGTGTCATACATAGCAAACATCAAAATGGGACCCCACATTATTGTAAGGAATTTAGTCAACGAGGACAGAAGGGCCTGATGTTTGCTTCCCCCTCCACATCCTTTCCATGGCCCTTGGGCAAATTTCCCACCTTGTTATTTGCCTCTGGAGAGGAGCAAAGTGCATGGGATCAACCAAGGGCCCCATAGCACCCACATTGTTTGCCTTTATGTTACAGTATGTATTCTCTTGATCACTGTAGAGCTATTTCTAATATTTGCCGTGAAATAAAGACATCTTTTAAAAAGTTAGTTTAGTTTAAGGCCAAGTATCAAGTGGTCTTATCATTCTAAACTAACTAATGTTGTGATACAAACTGGTTTTACGTCATTGCTCTTGATTTATTAAAAAAAACTTTTGATTACTAATGAACTATTATATTTATATAATGTAAGCTGCAACGATTTAAAGGCATCTTTTTTCCTGTGAAATACGCCCACACTGGGGTTAACTGAGGTGCAGTGAATCGGTGAATTGGTTATATTCTGGGGTCTTATGGTGTCGAACGTGTGGAGCCATAAAAAGCTAGTCGTAGATATTATAATACTCCTACTCATAAGACAATATACTTTCTTTTACCTGTTTATGGAAATTTAATTTGATCATAAATTCAGCAGACATTTTTGTTATAAGGCAAGGTCCATGATTCTATTACCATCAGTCAAGATGTATTCATTATCTGTTCCTCTCCTGTACGCACCAATGAGTAGCATTTGTGCTGTATATTGTATAAAGGAGTCATAGATAGTTGGACCAAAGTTGTCCTGGCGATTTAGGGCTAGTTTTATGTTTGCTAATAATGTTATTTTGCTTTCAATAAAGTAAAACAAGAGTTAGCCTACTAATACCTATATTGCGGGGAAAAACCTAGATTTATTTCTGCAGTATATGTATATTTTAGAAGTTGTTAACAACATAGGAATTCCAACTTCCAGCTAGCGTAATGCAGCCACGCAAACCCAGTTTCTAGGCAACGGACCCTACTGACCTCCATCTTGTGGTTGAAAGTCATTATATAAAATGCAGTAGAATGAGCTAATATTTAGCTGTCCCCCACACATTTTTATTGTTAATTGTAGCCTGTCTTTGCCAGACTTGGATTTCAAGGGCACGGGTGCAAACGAGTTTTTAGAGATGGCGAGACATTGCACAGGAACATTTTTATTTGCCTTTAGCACATTTTATGGTGTTAAACACTGTACAGTAAGTGATGTTTTAAATTCATATAACATAAATGTGCTAGCAAGACATTAAATGTGTTGTAAAAATGTTACTACTTAACTTGCCTTAAAAGGCAGAGTAATATCATCCTTAGAACCGTGAGTCATATTAGAACTAATGCCCCTAAAGGGAAGTATGCAAAAACATCTCAACTATCTCATCAAACATGTGACAATCTGAAAAGAAGAACAAAAGCTTTCAGTATTCCTGATGTTGAGTGTCAGTTTTTATAAAAATTGATATACAAAAAGTATAAATTTGCATAGGTTCGCTCACCGCGTTTCCACTGCGCTTCTTTTAAATCATTCCATACCACGTTTGAAATCCTGATGATGCTTGAAGATGCAAAAGGATCAAGTGGCAGTAAGAAATGAAGAGGAATGTATCCAGCACGCGTAGTATAAAACTTCTTATTTTATTCGGTCATGTTTAAAACATAATTTAAAATGTTGGGAAGAAGCTGACGCGTTTCGAGCCACTGGGGCTCTTAATCATAGACCGAATAAAATAAGAAGTTTTATACTACGAGTGCTGGATTCATCTCTCTTCATTTACTACTGTCAGTTTTTATAAAACTGTTTGTGTTATGATTTTTATATTTTTTGTCTTATTTTTTATGTTTTCTATTTAAAACAGGAGCAACAACCGGAACGGCCACAGCTCTATTAAACTGAACCTACAGTACTAGAATTTAGATAGTTAAGCATGGGTACAATACATCTGTCTAAATAAGCTATTACAATTAATAAAGCTATGCTGGGAAAAAAATCTGCCTATTAACAATAATGCCGTGCATTATACACATCGAAATCTCCTTGTACAGAATTAGAATTTCCTTGACATTGTAGACATGACAATAGTTGATACAGAATGGCAATGAATAGATATTTTATTGGTTATTTATTCAGGTTTGGCAACCAGATCTTATTTTGCCTATTATTTTTTTTCCTTAGTGGGTTTCACATTAACTACACCGGGATGAGAAGACCATAAGCTTTCTCATAGGCATTGTAATGGGACAGGCAGCTAATACTACACTTGTTAAAACAGCAGGGAGCAAATGTGACAATCATAGACAGTCATCTAAATAGAAATGAGGTAGCACAAGGCCAAGCCATAAACAATATAATTAGGCCCTAGCTGACACCAGTTCTGGTAAAGAAAAGCGATGTGTCAGGAAAATTCACCTCATGGTCAAACTGTGATTGACCTCCTATTAACATCTGTCATTTGCCGCTTGCTGGCTGTGACAAACCATATTGAAATGTATTCTGCCATTGATGAAATACTACACAATATGTATTATATAGTGTATTAAGGCCTATTACAAAAGAGTTACTTCTCACCTCCTAATACAATAATATGAAGTAACAGGCATTTAACTGCTGTGCCTAAAATACAAGTGCATTAACACTCAAAGAAATATGCAAAAGCACGATGAACGTGTATATGGATTGAATATGTGTTATTTATATAACAATAGTAGCAAGGAAGTCTTGTAGCCAGAAAATCCATTATTAGAATAGATTGATGATTTTTTATGGGTATACCATATTAATGCTCTGTTATATCTTCTCGCATCGCTATGCCCCTTACATCCTTCCTGCCTACTTGAGGCTATTATTAACATTCTACATTTCAACTTTATCTGCGTCTTCTCTACTTCTTCCTCATGTTCAGTCTCTCTTGTGCCATCCTTCTTCCAAGCGTTTTCCGTCTTTCTTAAACAATTCTTTTTTTTAAAATATATATCATTTGTATTTATTGTATTTGTTTTCAGGGTAATGGGGAGTATATTAAAAGGAGGGGAAGGGGACAGCAACCAATCTCTTCAGTATATAAATTTATATTATCAAAACAAGACACTCCATGTTACATAGAATAACTGGGCTTAACTATTAGGCAGTGCTCACACCGCGCGTTTTCAATAAGTTAATGTTTTTAAAAATAAAATAATTTTTTTTTAAAGCCAAGACTGTGAATGGAGCCAAAAAAAAGAACAATTTAGCTATTTTCTTTTTACTCCTCCCCCATTAGGTAAAAATCTGGGTTTGACTTAAAAAAAAAGGCATCAAAAACTGCACGGTATGAATGAAGCCCTTTGTAAATTAAATCATGGGCAGTTCTCTTATATATTCTTATTACCAAAATGTGTTATTGTGTTATTTGTTTGATTAGTTTTTCATCAGTTGGAACATAGACCAGAGAAGCTGCAGGGAAATTAAATTATTTATGACTCCCCTTAAACACCTGAATGGCGTATAAACTTTTTTTTACTACAGCCTGTGTTGCATAGGCACACTGTAATCTTCAAAAAGGGTAGTTTATAGTTTGTCGACCAGTTTTTCAGCCAAAACCAAGAGTTAATCCTAAACAGAAGACAAGTTTTAAGCAAAGCTTTTAAAACGGCAATGCTAACGTGAAGAAGGCCTAAGGAAACATTCCATAAACAATCCCCTAAAGGTTAAGTACAGGTACTTCAAAGATTAAAAAAAATTTTTTTTTAAATAAAATAAAAAAAAATCGCGTGATTCTTAATTCTTAACGATTTAGTAACAATTTCATTCTTCGAGAGTTCCAGGGTCAAATACAATAGAAAAAGTTCATTTAGAAATAATAGAGCACTTTTTGTGAGTGATTAATGTAATATTTAGAACTACAGCCAAGCAGCAGCGGACTGCACTCACAGTTCTCCAGCTTACCCCCAGTATAAGGAATATTCATACGTTGTTATTAAAAATGGATTTATTCAAATCCTCCATATTGCTTTGATCCGTGGCAGGTGCTGCTCTTTCAACAGGTTGTTGGCTTTATTTGGATTAATGAGACATCTCTGAGAGTTTGGATTTATATAAGTCAGTGGTAGTGCAGAGAATCTGTTGTTCACATTTAACATTCGTCACGTGCCTGTGGCGCTGGCAGAGAACATGCCATAATCTCCAGTGATTGTCCTGTCTTAAATTAGTTGAGTCCTTCATAATCTTTTCTACTGGGTTGTAAATTAAACCTGTTCTGTTCCATAAAGGAAAGTGCTGCAGAGCTCTTTAGTACAGAACTAGACAGTTCTACCTGTACAAGGTCATTTCAATCATCACTTGTTGAAAGTGCATTACTTGGAAGTACAGTCAAGTATTCTGTAACTGATGTATATTATTGATTTGAACAAATATATACTTTTTTGTTGGGAAGGAGGCTGCAATATCAATGAATGCACGATCAGTCAGTCATCTGTATTAAAAGCTTAATAACCTTTAGCAAATCAGGAATCACATCTCTTTCCTATAA
The DNA here is from genome assembly GCF_050947455.1 of Rhinoderma darwinii. Taxonomy (NCBI): domain Eukaryota; kingdom Metazoa; phylum Chordata; class Amphibia; order Anura; family Rhinodermatidae; genus Rhinoderma; species Rhinoderma darwinii. Next base: position 231,754,890 of record NC_134689.1, on the reverse strand, counting down.
AAATAAAAATAAAGGATCAGGTAAATGACACAAAATTTACCAAAATTTTTGACAATTAAATTTTTTCAAAATGCTCCTTATTACACTGTGAGCAGTCACCACAAACAACCAGCCAGATATTTAGGATAAAGATCCGGCTAGGTATGACCACCATAGGCTCAAAGTTTTCAGATTTGTGACGAGTGGTTATCTATACAGTAACATTACAAAATGGAAATCCGAATATAGACTACTAACAGCGTCAACCAGGCCTGACATGTTGTTCTGTAATCATCCCACCAACGTAATACATTACCACAAGAGGAACATCAATGTTTCCTCTCCTGATTAGTGCAACATACCAAGGAAGAAGCAATGTAAAGACCCGTGTTCCTGTAAATCAAGCTTCATTGGTTTACATCTAATTCTTATTGACCATCATCATTGACTTTTCGTGTACTTGTCTGACATTGAATCTGATGAAATCACATTACTGCTCTGACCCTACTTTGAAAAACTGTATGTTAAAAGGGACATTGTATTTAATTACCATCCATCACTACAATATCCCGAGAGAAAATGCATTGTTATCATAATGGCCATTGCCTTATTATGTTGCTGGAAACCAGGTTGAAAGAATGTATTAAATCAATAGGTTCACAACTTTACAGTTCAATTGTTAGGGATGTCACCAGAACGGTTAATTACACAGTGGCAGTGAATAGAATCATCATACAATCTCTGAGGCTATGTTATTGTACACTTTCTAAACCCAGCACATGTCGCAGTCTTCTTGTTTAATGTGATGTTGTGTACATTTAATAGGCTACGACGCAAAGCCCAGCCTTTCGAAATGTTTACCAAATGAATGTTAAACTGATGAGTAAATCACACTACTAAGACAGAAATACAATTCAATAAAGAAACCACTGCAGTAAATAATTCACTGTCAATGAGGGCATGTAGGGAAATTAGCAAAACACTATAGTAAACAACGTATTAAACTGAAGGCACTACAACAAACAACAACCTAAAAATAACCTTTCCAAAAAGTCCTTCTGCATATAAATGTCTTCTTAGAATTTTAGGGGCTACACTGTGAACTTTTATTCCAACACATGACAATACTTGACTGTTCTATCAAGCACTTAGATACATATGCCTACTTGTCATTTTTGGGATACTCAGTGGACTTTTAAGATGTGGCTGTATGCAAATCTGTTGTGAATTTATAAACTTTGTTTACTGTATATTCCTAATGACTTTTCATGCATCAGCATTACTGTAAAGGGCCAGCTATATAATCCAATGACAATATTACATATCACACCTCCAGCATACACTGTAAAAAGTTATGGTAAATGACTGATGTTTAATCTTAAGGTGCTCATACACATTAAATGAACATTGGTTAAACCATCTAATGTGTTTGGGGGTTTTCCTACTCTCCCCTGATGGCAAATGTTGGAGGAAAGCCGGATCAGGCATGTTAGATTTCAACATACCCGATCCTTTATTTTCACTGTACATAAGTTGCTGCCAGATGTGTCTGGCATCGTTACATTCCCCTCTCCCCACTGCAAACACATGCATGCTAGGCCAAGCCGAGCATTTATGTGTATGGGGGGGGGGGGTTGGAAGGGACAGCTGTCAGCTAACAGCTAAGGTGTACGGCCACCTTTAGCCAAAATATCTACAGATCTCAACTGGTTGAATGATGCACAGTCCCAGTGGGACCCACCTCCTGAATGAAAAAAAAAATTCTTCATTAGTCTTCTATTGTGCTATTCATTCAACGTAATTTTTCATCGAGCAGCGCAAGCCATGTGATTAAGGGTAGGTTTTTCGTGAATTATGGGTGTTATAGACATGTCAACCTCATAGTTACTATACAGAAAAAAAGCCAAGGCACCAGACCCCACATTCTAATGCAAATGTAAATCTTTATTCCATTATTATTGTACAAAAGGATAATACAGGCAAAGTTGTATACATATCAAGTTTATATACACCTACAATGGCTACCCACACATTTGATATATAGAGGTACATGTGAGGAAAGTGGTTCGCAGCCTGCATGCGTTAAGACATCAGGGATATGGAGTCTTTAGTTACTGGTGCATGTTGGATTCTGCTCTAACCAATAGGATATAAAGTACGGCTGCCCACATGTGTTCTTGGTTACTGGCGCATTGTGGTTTTTTTTTTGGATTGGATCTTCTGGGGAATTAATGATGCCTCCGCTATGCTGCATGGGCAAACTACACTAAAGCGGTGCTGAGGATTGCATTTTTTTCTAACCTCATAGTTACTGTATGTCTGAAGAATTTCATTTCATACACAGATGCATTTGCCACAACCTGTAATCTCACCAGATTGATAAGAAGCACACCAATATACATTTCTGTTAGGGTATCTAAGCACTTCTTTTTATCTACCTCTCGGATGTTTTGTGACCTCCTGAATTTTTAATCATGGGCCCTTAAAATGCTTTTGGTAGGTAGCCCATTCATATGAAGAGTTACCACTGTTGAAGGTCTTCGCAATTTGGACGTCACTGTGTTTCCAAGGAGAACCTTCCCTTTCTAGTCTGATATATCTTAACAACTTTACGCTCTATAAAACAGGCAAATGATTGGGCGAATAAGGGCAGCAATCAGCTGAAAAAATAAGCAGACGCGTGTCGGTCAGCCGATCGCATCTTTTATGCAGCCAGAAAAACGGTTGCTTGTCGGCAGCGCATGTCCCCATGTAAACAGGAAATGGGCTACAGACAAGAAGCAGAATGTATGGAGACGGAGGATTGCATTAACGATTGTTCATTCCCACCATTTCAATCATTGCTCTATGTACAAAATCTATGCCTGTTTAAAAGGAACTTTAGTCTCCTGAATTTTTTTTGAGCATTACATAGTGTTTCTTTTGAAAACCTTGTAGTGACTATTTTATTCTTATGATAAAGTGCTATAATGATTGATGGCAAATTACAGGCGGCATTTGGTTGCAATCATTGCTGCAAAAAAGGTGCAACTAGTTATTAAATTTAATGAGGCAGTAAATATTTCACACAAATGAAAACATATTGCATCGGTACTCTAAATGAATGCAGAAATAATTGAAACACGGTTTTGTATTTACTCATATTCCCTTTGTTTGATATTAAATTTTGTTTAAATATCAGATCTAGTAAATATAAATATTATACAATAATATGGGACATCTAGATAGGGGTAAATACTTTTTCATAGCTCTATGTACAATATAACTCTCAACTTATTTGAATTTAGTGAAGTTTACTTGTCCAAAAAAACCTAGTGTATTGTGTACTGTGTATGGTCTTCAGAACAAAAAGTTGTTTTCAGCTTCAGATAAACCAGAATGTGTATAAGTATTGATCAAGGCTATTTCATGTTTGGTAGTGTGCCAGAGACCAGGACTCAATGCATGGGTTTCTGTACGGACTCTACTGGAGTTCTCTCTGTAGGAGGTTTGATAGCTGTGGTTTATCAAAAACTTTGAGAAGAGCAAAGGGCAGGCAGTGTATATAACATGCCAAGTGAATTGAACTTTGTGCTCTTAATGCCCTGACCTCCGGGTTTTAATTGCAGTGGATTTAGCTTAATTGAACGTCTAGTAGGCATGAGTGCCATAGATAATTAGACAAATTAATGTCAAACTGTGTAATGCCAAATGCCAACTGAATCTACTACTTGAAGGGATAGTTATCCTGCTTACACTTGACAAGATAAAAGAACTGTTTTGCATTAAGTGGGTTTGTCAAAACATTTGGGTATATACTTGAAAGCTTTCTCAATGAGTACTGCTTAGATGCTGTACCACAGGTGTCAAGAAACAAAACCCAGTGCACTGCTGCATATTTTGTATAAGTATATTAGTGTTTGTTTTACAACTGAATATTTACTTGCAATCGTTGCATTGCTGGAAAGTTATTTCGTTATCAAATGCTATACAGTTGACAAAGCCTCATCATGTTACCAATATGTTCTACTACTAATACAATAATATATGTTTATCTATTAGTTAGAGGATTGATGATAGATAGATAGATAGATAGATAGATAGATAGATAGATAGATAGATAGATAGATAGATAGATAGATAGATAGATAGATAGATAGATAGATAGATAGATAGATAGATATGAAATAGATAGATAGATAGATATGAAATAGATAGATAGATAGATAGATAGATAGATAGATAGATAGATAGATAGATAGATAGATAGATAGATAGATAGATAGATAGATAGATTGATAGATTGATAGATAGATAGATAGATAGATAGATAGATAGATAGATAGATAGATAGATAGATAGATAGATAGATAGATAGTAGATAAATAATAGATAGATTGTTGTGTGCTTGTTGGGTATGTGTCATAAACAAGCATGAGAAGTCGACACTCCTGTTGGATGAATGTAATGCAAATATGCTGCTAGTTGACCAACATTGAAATGAGTTACATTACTCAGGAGTCAAAATAAGATACTAGTAACAATAATAAATACTGTATAAGTGGCATAGATAAAGGTAAGGGGACCTCTCCCCCCCTCCTGGTACTGGTTAACACACTACCACACCCATAACCACACTTTGTGCTTGTTTGCCCCATCTCTTTTCCATGGTTCCTGTGTTAGTTCCCCACACCCTTGCTTGCTAACATTTTAAGGACTGTTAAGAGTGGGTACCTGCTAAGGATCTCACTGTTGGTTAAAATAAAGAACACAGTCAACCTGGACTGTGCCCCTCTCTCCAAGGGCTCTGTAGCAGCTGCATGAGCTATTTGGTAGGTACATACCTATTCTGTATAACGGTAGTTAAAGGTAATGTTCGTCAATGTCAGCACATATCACTTGGTCATTTTCATTATCAAAATGTATTAATTACAGCTCACGCTTCTTTGCAGTAAAATAGTTGACTTCTAATGATGGATATTTAAGGAGTGCAATGAACATCCCTTTGTAATATATAATTGCAATCTATTTTTTACTGCAAATTACCAGAAGAGTTTTAGAGTGATCAGGAGGAACAGATACTTTTAGAAAATAGTCTGCATGAACAGCCACAGTTTATACAATGCTGTGTATGCAAAACTGTTCTTTCCAAAGAAACCCTCGTTCTTTCTCACACAATGGGCATAATGTACATCCTTCTGAACACAATAGAGTCATAATTGCAGAAAAGGACCTCATAAGCGGGAAAATGAACTTAAAAGAGTCATGAAACCATACCACAGATACTGGAGCCACCTGACTGCTGCCGTCCTATGGATTCCACTCATTTTGTATAATTTCATTGTATGAGTTATATTTGCCATTTTTTGATAATGGTTGTCTAATAAAACAGAATCACATGTATTCTAGACTTAGATATCTCTTGTGTTCTGGCCCTAGGTTTCTCTGTTACAGGCCGCTCGGATAGCATGTCATGAACAACCAGGAATATACTGGTAGTGCTTACTGTATATCACGATATACACATACTGCAGGGCATAGCTGGGGGAGAGGGCTGGCAGGCCTGTGATCTAGTTGTCCCGGGGGCACCAACAAACCACTTGGACTTGGCTGAAGTATTTAGATACAGAGCTAGGGCAGTTAACCGAAACGTTTTGCCAGATAAAGGAAAGCTTAGCTAAGTTTTTGTATGCTGTGATATAAATTAAGCATTTTCTACATTTTAATACACATAATGCACATTTACTAAGGTTCAAAGAGCATTCCAGCATGACCACTGATTTTCTAAGCCAATCTAAAGAAGCGGGGACATTTTCCTATGTTGTGTTGAACCCATTATCCACACATCTGTAGCTTAGGGTGTATGAGAGAAAGATCTTTAAGTTTGTGCCACTAGTTAATAAAACCATATATATAGTAAATAGAAAAGTTTTTGACAGTTTAGTTGTACCAGGGCTATGCTCTTGATATTACCTGGTAGCATTCATTTTCTATAATATCCTGATGGTATTGATGCCATCTGGAAGTGGTCTGTTCTCCCTCTCCTGACAGGGTGACAAATGATAACACAGGTGATGGGACATTGACAGCTGCTTATCTTCCTATGCCCAATAATTTCATTACTACACATTAATTAGTTTGCATCTGTTTTCATAACTGAACGGCATCTGCTGCTGGTTACTATTGTGTGCGGTGACGGATACTGGACTGGCAAAGATGAAGATGACAGACAATTGGAGCAAATGCAGGTTATGAGTGCTAAATGTGCTTCTGGATTGATTCATAATTAAAGTGGACCCAAAGGAATTCTGGGAGTTAGGCTGAGACTTTTCCAGGCAGTCATTATACGGGAACATTACCATGAACATCATAAATAGACGTTGCTGCTATTTATCTTCCTTTGAGCTCATTCGGCATCACAGAAGCAGTCTGCCCAGACTGGAGTAAACTCTAATGGGCCGTGTCACTTCTACCAAGCCAAAAATCGTGACGCATCCGCGAGGCAAAATATCCAAGAACTTACTGTGCAAACAGTTATTTTTCAATGTGCGACAGTCAACCTACTGTGCGGGGTAATTAGTCATAAATTGTTTTTCGTGACTAAGTTTAGTGAGGGTTTGTTTTTTATGTGTCTGTTATACATATTAACCTTGTCCACAGATTGATGTTTTTTATGATTTGTAAGAATAGGTTTAAGAAACCTTTTCACAAGCAACAATGTCTTTCAGTCCTCTAGTATCAATCCTGTAGTGGTTTGAAATAGTGTTCTGTAACATTACCATGATTAATATGTAATACTTAAGTCGTTGCACGCTTATGGTAACGTAGGTTGATCAATATGTCTCGGATGGTACTGAGGGATATTATTACAGTGCCTGATTTGTTTATGAACATATAACCAGTGATATATGATGATCACTATTGACAATCTCATATGAAATCAGATTGGCAAAGGGAGAGTAAAATCAAACTGTAATGAACTGAATTAGATGCTTCTAGTTTTCCTATTAGCTGCTAGTCCATCGGCTGTAAAATTGGAGAAAGCAGGGAATTGTGGGCAGTGAAGAAGATGGAATATTGAGTTTTTTTAAAGGGGTATTCCCATCTCACAAATCCTATTTAAAATGATAGCTAATATTAAAAAAAAATTATTTTTGCAAATGGAATAATTTTTTAAAAATCTACAATTTCTCAGTTTTTGCTTCCTCTGCACCCAGGGTCCCCTTCATTGTTTTGCAACTGTTGTCCCTTACGGCCACACTTCCACCGTTGTATCACTTGATTTTACAGGAGGGTGGTCGGAATCTTGCAGTAGCTCCCTGCCAGGCCATCTCTGCTGCTCCATTAAAGTCTAGAGGAGTTCTCCGGGCATACGCAGTAGCTCGGGAGCCATTCTATAGGACTACATACGGCATATAGCTGCCAAACCATCACTAGCAGCATCAGGAGCGCACACAGCACCGTTTGAGTGACAGAGGAAATGTACGGCCACACATACTCCAGCTCCACTGGACTGTCTAAAAGAAATGAGTTAACTGCAGCAATATGATTGACTTTAATAAAAGGGAACCTGTCACCAGCATTTCACCTATTAAACCAGCAATACCTGGTGGAAGTCGGGGAAAAATCATTTTTATGTATCCTATAATTATCTTCTAAATAGGTTCTGTACCTTACTGTATTCAGTTTTTTAGCGTTCCCGCGCTGTATGCTAATGATCATAAAAGAGTCATATCTTCGTTTGAAAAAAGTCATATCTTCATTCCTTAAACCTTTCCGAGTTTACCCCGCCTCCTTACTTTTGATTGACAGCTCCTCGCCTGCCCCAGCACACATGAAATCCCGCGCTTACGCATTGATGTCTTGTTTTGGTGCTTCCGCACAATGGGACAGCATAGCGTCGCATGCGCAGTAACTAGATTTGAGGCCCAGACCAAGCAGGGGAGGGTATCAGACCATACATGACGGGCGCATACACGTTATCTCAGACGATATTTCGGCATTCAGGGCGGGCCAGTTTTCGGCGGTGGGCGGGCATAAGAAGAGGAACGAACGAAACTGCCGGATTATTACCATAAAAGGTGCAAAATGTTTGTAGACTGTTATTTACGGTCGGAAGAGGAGTTTAGGAGAGGGGATAATGGCAATGTACTTTTGACAGCAGCAACCAGCGAGGGGTGAGAAGAGTTCAATAGGTGAAATGCTGGTGACAGGTTCCCTTTAAGGACTGCAGTTAGGCAAAAACTAGAAAATAAAGACACTGATAGCAACACCGCAGAAGAAAGGCTAGCACAGGCTTCCAGTATCCGTAGTTTCAGTTGCTGCACATCTCGTATCTTCACAGCATAGACAATTGCTTTCAGATGCCCCCAAAGATAAAAGTCTAAGGGGGTCAGATCGGGAGGCATTTCTTCTGCGGTGTTGCTATCAGTGTGTGAAGAGTGGGAGAAGAGGGTTGCATTGACAATCCAACACAATGGGCAGCACTTTGAACACATTTTATAAGTGGTCAGAAACTTGTAAATAACTCACGAAAGAATAAAGTAACGTTAAAACCAAGCACATCATTGTTTTTCTTGTGAAATTCTTGATGAGTTTGATGTGTCACATGACCCTCTTCCCATTGAAAAAACTAAAGTTGGATACAAAATGGATGACTTCAAAATGGCCGCCATGGTCAACACCCAGCTTGAAAAATTTCCCCCCTCCCATATACTAATGTGTCACAAACAGGAAGTTAATATCACCAACCATTCCTATTTTATTTAGGTGTATCCATATAAATGGCCCACCCTGTAGTTTACACTATAACACACTAGGAAATCTGCAATAATATGGGTATTGGAATTCTCACATGGCTTTCCTCTAAGCCTTTCAGTAGACACACAATTTTTTTGCAAAAGCACATCTACTGCTTGACAGACCTTGAAGAGCAGCTTGTATTCTGCTGACAGGTTCATAGAAAAACAGTGGGAATTTTTTTCTCTCTTCTGCCCTGCAACCTTATTTTTTACTGATATTATTTGCACAGAGAGAGAGATTCCAATAATAAGTATAAATGAGAGAATTGCTGTGTATGCAACGCCTCTGTATAAAGGATTACCAAAGGTCAATCTGGCTTATTAGGCATAACGTTATGGGCCGATATTGGGTGATTCACACTCCCTATTAAACATCTTTATTGAAAACATTGAAAAAAATCCTTTTATAGGGTAAAGTAAAATAGTAAAGAAAGTGGATTAAACAAACCACAGACATCTGCAATTGAATTATTGGTATATAAGGAGAATCTTCATGTTTTCTGTTTCTATGGAAACCTTTTTGCCCATTTTTTTAAAGACTAGGAAGCTTAACAAAGACTAGTGTGACTCACAGACTTTCCACGCAGCATGCAGCTCAGGTTCTTTCATTGACTTCTCACAAATGTATCAAATGCTCAATAACTAAACAAAGCAGGTAGAATGTGTACTTTAATTTCCAAAACGAAAGTTTTAATAAACGTAACATAAAAGTGGTATAAAATCTTTGCCTTAGTTTCTTTGTTTCCTGCCTCTCAATGTATCTCACATTCTAACATTATATTTAATCTTGGTATAATAATATCTTGCTATCTTTCCAGTTAATGATGTGCCAAAGCTAATATAACATACCATACAGACACTACAGTTCTGATGTAGAGTAAGGCTCCATGTACACGACCGTAGTTTTTACGGCCCGTGCATGGCCCGGGAGCACGCACCGCAGAAAGAACGGAAATGTCTTATTGCGGCCGTCTTCTGCGGTCCAAGCTCATTGAAAATAATGGCCGTGTCCATGTGCATGGCCCGTGATTTGCGGGCGGTTCGCGGCTGACAGTCCGCTGCCGGCAGACCCTAAAATCACGGCCGAGAACATGGCTACGGTCGTGTGCATGAGGCCTAAGTCTAAACATGGCTACGGTCGTGTGCATGAGGCCTAAGTCTAACCTTACACATTGTAATTACTCAACAATAAGCTTATTGCCAAACCCCAATTTTACCCTCTTTTATTACCTCGTCCTCGGCTCCACCTGTGTCCTACACTACACTATTCCCACTGACAGGGCTCCCTCCAGCCAATCCTTAATTTACGGGCCACATGCTCATAATAATCATCCTTGATGTAGCGTCAAAAACTGGTACATTATACAACAGATACATGTTAATCCAGACCATACTTTACTAATATTCTAGTTAAGAATGTGCAGCTTTATGTACATTCATCTATTTTCTAACATCGCATAGAGATATGAAAAGCAAGATATCTTCAATGGGGGCCCAAAAGCCAGCACCCGCATGATTACTAAAACAAAAGGGTCCATGGCACTCTTGAGCAAGTGTACGTGGGATTTTTTAATCTACAAGCCAGACTGTAAAGCTTTTCGTTGACCTCTGCTGAACGCCCACAGTCTCTATGACATACCAGAACATGAACAGAATAATGCACCGTTCCTTTTTAACGAATATCTGGTGAACTAGAAGTGAATCTACACTTGTAGAATAGAAAACTGCATATATTCCTACAATATTTCTCTTATGAGAATGGTTGGACGTAATCTGATAAGCTGTCAGTCAGCAGACACACACCTTTCAGCAGCCTGTATTATGCAGATGGTCTCCCAGCACAAAAGGGAGGATAAGATTTCCATGCACATCTCTTCTCTATTATTGAATTGTTGCAGCTCATAAAAGGGGTCTGAATTCCAACAATGGAAGTACAGAGCAATACAGAAGACAATTGCAGTATATGTAGTTCCCTAATATACATGTGTAGTTTCACCTTTGCCCAACATTGTGCCTCAAGAAGATGAAAAAGAGTAAATTGTTACAAAAAAAACCACCTATATTTGCCTTGTAACTGGAAGCAGCTATCTTCTGATATTTCTCTATTGAGTAGCAGCAATTTGTTTTCCTATTCAGTTTAACAGAAACACGTACATTCGACTGGTGGTGACTTCATTTTTCAGGAAAGAATAGCATCCTTATCAGTGACTAAGCCTTAATTACAGTATCTTCCTTTTCAAGTTCTACAGCCGTATGCTGAAATCTTATAGTTGTGGATGCAAACAGAGGAATAACTGCATGGGACAGATGTTTGACTGTTAACCACATGTTCATGGACTGTGGGAGGGTTATTCATCTCTACTACCTTGTCAGGCCTGAGGTTTCTTCAACAAGTGATTCAATGTATACAACCAGAATTTTGGATGGCCAACAAAGCAAAAAAAACGCTATTGAGAATTTCAAATTCTTAGATGAAATATCCATAGGTCGGCAACGCAAACTACTGAACCTTCCATTAATATGCAATGTTGAACAGGCATATATATCTCTACTACCAACTCTACCCTTTTTCTGTGAACTTTGGGCAATTCTCCAACCCCTCTTTTTACTAACATTGCAGCTCCTCTATAGATAGGAGTTATGTATATGTAGGTTTCTCTCCAACAAAGGTTGGGCCCTTATTAGCAGCATGGTCTGCCCCTATAGTATTTCTACCTTTGCCCTCTTCAGATCATTCAATAGTATCGACCAGCAATCTTTTATCTGGAATCAGCTTTTAGGGAGTTGGCCATGTGGCACATATGTCTTTCTTCTTGCCAAGCATGTAGCGCCTCCTCTTTGCCCCCTACCATGGTCTCTTTTTGAATTGTTTTATTACATGGAAAGCGCTATTGTGCCCGGTCTCTCGTGATTCACAGAATTATCAGTAGAAACAGATGTCTGACGTACAACAATCTGGTAAACGTATTTAGCTCTTAGGCTTTTGTTCACATTCATATTCCAAAAATACCTGAAATTAATCTATATTTTGATCAGTACAATTGATTAGAAAGTGTTCTGGTTTTCCTGCCTGGATTAATAAACAAGATAATGTGCTTATGTCAGTTTAACTTTTATTGTTTTATTGTATTGCACAGTAAATAATGGCTAATTTTAGTGATTGGAGCATGCGTGGGGAATATAATGTGATGACTCATTGCAAAGCAAAAAGCAGTTTAAATGTAAATTTAATGAAAAACACTTTCAGATGGTCGAATAGCTTTACTGTAATAGCAAATGGAATCATTTTTTTCTTCAAGTTTAAGACCTAAACTTTTATGGCAACTGTGTTTACTTAGATTATGTTTACTTGGTATTCACTTCACTTTTGGAGCCAAACAGCCACTTAGTTTGAATATTTAATAGTAGATATTTATCCTGCAAACAAGTTACACTATGATATAGGACTCCTGGCATGTCCCATGCACCCAGTCTTACATATATGCTTGCCACTAAGAGGAGTCACCAGTCAATGCTCTATAGTGTCCACTTGGCTATCAGATGTTTTCGGCTTCTAGTCTCTGCCCAACCGAACCATGGCCTCTCCCCCCAAAAAAATGCTTAAAATCGATATTGCTCTTTTATAAATTAACCGTTTTGTTACAAGTTTATAAATATATCTTGCTACTAAATGAGATATAATTGATTTAATATACAGGTAACTATGTGACTCTTCTGTATCTAAGATTTATTGAGGCAATATAGTTGCGTGGAAAGCTTTCATTCTAATCCACTGTGCTGTCCTCCGTCTGTATCCAACCTGTTGGGATTCTAAACTAATTTTTCTCAGCCTCTCATAAGGTGGAAGTGTGGAATACAGCCCGCAGCAATGTTTGTTTAAAGAATAAATCTTTCCTGCATGTTCTTTATTCATCAAACATGAATGTCAACAAAACCTCAATTTCCAAACTCATGCATTTTGCAAACCCTCTTTTTCTTTCCTTTTCCCTTTAGAGCAGGTGTTTGTGAAATGCGAAATCTTGAATTTCAGAGGTTTTGTGACATAATTAATACGCAGAAACTCATAGCTTCACATCGATCAAGGTTATTATATACTGATATATGTTTACTAGGAAGCACAAGCCATATAGACTATGGCCTTTTCCATTCACAAGTAATATCACGTATCCATTTATGCAGATTTTATTCTTTTCTTGCATTCTACTCTTACTATTAATCTTTTTCAGTAATGGAGGATTTTCTCTGGTGACTTGTGAGCTACAAGTAAATGTAAAATCACAGTCATGTATTCAATATTTAAGGGTCCACAGATTGTACTCTTAAGACCAGGGCTGGTATCAGAGTAAATGGAGAACATACCTCATAATTGAAATTATTCTCCTGTAGCAGAATCTTTTTAAGGTACTTTTGGTCTGGATATCCTGACAGTTGGAGGTGCACTTATTATATGAAAATGACAAATGGCATACGTCATTTAACCCAATACATTATTTACTTTTTTAGTTCTGTTATATATATAGCACCAACATATGCCACATCACTGTATGGAGATTGTTTTATTGCCTATCTCAGACACACTCATTAGGGCTAATTTCATAGAAAGCCAATCAACCTATCATAATATTATTGTAGTGTGAGAGGAAACTAGGAGAAAACTGCAGGACCCGGAGGAAATCCAACAAACATTAAAATAAAAAAATCCCTAAGACACTTTATATAATGCACCTACTCAGGTCAATATTAGCTGTAAATATGTATTCAGAAATTATGATTTTTCCAGTGAAAACTCCTGGTCCATTCTATTTTGTTTAGGTTTCAGGAAGCAAACTCCAAATCAATATACGATAAACCTGTGGGGTATATAGATGCCGGTAGGTGAAGCAGGCTCTTACCCTATAACACCCTACCACTTTCTCCTCAGCCCCAAAAGGGACGACCCCACAAAATTGTCCCTATATATAGTAGCATAGTGTGTATGCAGGACACCATATGCATCATGCTACCTCACTAGACAGATAGATAGATAGATAGATAGATAGATAGATAGATAGATAGATAGATAGATAGATAGATAGATAGATAGATAGATGATAGATAGATAGATAGATAGATAGATAGATAGATAGATAGATAGATAGATAGATAGATAGATAGATAGATAGATAGATGATAGATAGATAGATAGATAGATAGATAGATAGATAGATAGATAGATAGATAGATAGATAGATAGATAGATGATAGATAGATAGATAGATAGATAGATAGATAGATAGATAGATAGATGATAGATAGATAGATAGATAGATAGATGATAGATAGATAGATAGATAGATAGATAGATAGATAGATAGATAGATAGATAGCTTTACAGAGGATGTTATGTGCTTTGGATCATGAGCCGTTCCAATCCTTCTCCATACATTCTTCCTCCCATCATTCTGGTACAGGTTGATCTTAGGGTATGTTCACACGCACTAATTACGGACGTAATTCGGGCGTTTTTGCCCCGAATTACGTCCGAAAATAGCGCCGAAAATAGCGCTGACAAACATCTGCCCATTGAAAGCAATGGGCAGACGTTTGTCTGTTCACACGAGGCGTATATTTACGCACCGCTGTCAAATGACGGCGCATAAATAGACGCCCGCGTCAAAGAAGTGACCTGTCACTTCTTTGGCCGTAATTGGAGCCGTTATTCATTGACTCCAATGAATAGCAGCGCCAATTACGTCCGTAATGGACGCGGCGTTCAAGCGCCTGCACATGCCGGTACGGCTGAAATTACGGGGATGTTTTCAGGCTGAAACATCCCCGTAATTTCAGCCGTTACGGACGCCCTCGTGTGAACATACCCTTAGTTTCATCTGTCCAAAGAATGCTGTTCCAGAACTGGGCGGCTTCTTTACATGTTGTTTGGCAAAGTCTAATCTGGCCTTTCTATTTTTGAGGCTGATTAATGGTTTGCACCTTGTGGTGAACCCTCTGTATTTGCTCTCATGAAGTCTTCTCTTTATGGTAGACTTAGATACTGATACACCTACTTCCAGGAGAGTGTTCTTCACTTGGCTAGATGTTGTGAAGGGGTTTTTCTTCACCATGGAAAGGATTCTGCGATGATCCACCACTGTTGTCTTCCGTGGACGTCCAGGCCTTTTGGAGTTAACAAGATCACCAGTGCACTCATTTTAGCAACATAAAAGGTCAGAGAGTTGTTCAGTTTGTTTTATGCAATCATCCCAGATGTAAGACAAACATCAGTTTTGTTTGCATTTTATGCAGGGATTTTCCTATTTTCCTTATCACTGTAACATGTGAAACATATACTACGTTAGGCGTATATACTAATTTAGGACTAAAACATATTTTTGTATTTTTTAATGTCATACAGATGTAGCTAACTTTAACTTGACTCTGATAACTTGCTGCAGCGTGATAACATCACTAAACACAACAATAGCCATTGAAAAAGTTGCATTAAGTGTCAAGTTAAAGATTGCTACATCCTTACAGCTGCTACCACCTTATCTTAATTTACATGTACACTGTGACCTTGAAAAAGATTCTCCTGCTTGTCTGGATCAAGCTTTTCTGAGACATGCCAGCATGTATACATTATGGCAAAGTATTTAAATGAACCTGCAGGCTGGCACAGTGGTGCTTTACTGGGAATTATAATCAAAGAGGTGGCTTATTGTGGAGATTACTTCAGTCTGTGCAACTGATTTTGCCTAAGGGAGAAAAAGGAAAAGTTGAAAGAAGCTGTATCAGACATAAACTGGGGAGAGACATTTCCTTTTTTTGGAAAACCTTTTAAAGATGGTGCTAAATTGGGATTTCTTTCAGCACTCTATCGTCACATAATTGCTAATAATGTAGCTTTTATTCTGAATTGGAAAAAAAAAAATATTTGCATACCTAGAAATATATTGAATGTTTCATACAGTATAACCAATGAAATGAATAAACCTATTTACA
Organism: Rhinoderma darwinii; assembly: GCF_050947455.1. Lineage (NCBI taxonomy): Eukaryota > Metazoa > Chordata > Amphibia > Anura > Rhinodermatidae > Rhinoderma > Rhinoderma darwinii. The sequence goes on along the minus strand of NC_134689.1, from coordinate 231,739,153 downwards.
AAGCTCCTCTCATCAGCAGTATTAAATTCCTGACCTCTCAAAGGGCAGAAGTTGGGAATTTGTCAATAACTAGATTGACATAGATAGATCAGGGTTCCCAAAGACTGTGTTCACATGTACCATCTTTGCTGCGGTTTAGTTGCAGTTTTTAGCTTAAATTTTTGTTGTGTATTTTTTTGTAAAAATAACAGCAAATGGCGCGAAAAAAACAAGACAAAACTGAGTCAAGAACATAATGTGAACACAGATTTAAAGAAAAACTACTAAGCCAATCCTGACTAAAATCAATCAATCAATCAATCAATCAATCAATCAATCTGTCCATACAGATGTAGCTGTCATTACCTTTACTTTTAATGCATTAAATAAACAGTGGCTAGATCCCTTATCTTGACTTTTTCAATTACTTTTCAATAGCTTTTTTTTGTGTGATATCACGTTGCAGCCAGTTATCAGAATCAAGATAAAGCTGGCTACATCCGTACCTATTCCTAGTTATTGGCCGCACACTTTAGATGTTACTTAGCCATTATAGAACATAAAAAGCAATCGTCAGGGAGTCTTCTGGGCAACTCCCTTCCATATGCCCTATTATAAAGGGGATCTCCTGCTTAAGATGCCCTTCTATGAGTCAAAGCAGAGAGCAGCCAGAAAGAGTGGACCCTGTTCTGGATGACTTATGCAACCATATATTGGATGGTCATCCATCCAGTTGAATGGGTGCCATGTAATACGAGATTTTGCCAGGCTATGTATAGCTTCCCCCTACAATATCAGCAGATCACTGGGGGAAACAGAGGTTGTACTTGTAGCGATCAGTTGATCAATTTTTCACACAGGTTTTCTCCTAACTATCTGGACATGTTATTAAGAATAGAGAATGTCCAGAAGTTACCTCCTAGTAAATCCTGCTGTCTACAATATGACTTTTTTATGCTGTTTTTCCAATGCTGATAATATTTATTTTGATGTAAAACCAACAGATGTAGACAATAAGCCACAATATTATTTATCATTCTTGCACTGTTCTCAGTGTTGTAGCCTATCCATCGCTGTGTTTTCAACCGTACCATACCCTTGATTTACTGTGGCTGATAGGAAATACTTTCAGAACAATGATTTTTTTGTAAGAACATTAGTAGGATTACTACCTAGACAACATAAGGAAAGATCAGAGAGATCGCTGACTTGCAGTGCATTTAATAAGCATCTAGCATCGGAAATTTATAAAGCATATTTTAAAGTAGAAAACAGTCACACTTACATCTGAAATAACTATGCAATGTTCTCTCGGGAAGGGATAACAGTTTTACTGACAGATTTGCGGCTAAGTTTAAAAAAAAATAGAACAGATGGTTCCTGCATCGAACTAGAAGCACATATTCCTCTCATTTCTTTCATAATGCAGTCACACAAGAGTTGCTATGGATGTTGGCTGCAGAATTAATGGTTTAAGTAACTGCTGCCGAATTGTGGGTATATATGGCTCAGACATGTCACTGGTCACATATTCATAGGTACACATTAATATCTGCATCTAAAATATGTTCTGTCAGAGAGAGCAGAAAAATACACCAGACGCAGTCCATGTACTTTAGATTTAAAGCTTGTAAATGTAAAAGAAGGAAAATCAAAATCAGCTAGTAAAGAAAGACTACTATTGAATTATTTACTCTTAAAGGGGTTGTGCCATCATGACTGTTAGGGCACATGGGTGTCCCTGCTTTGTACCCACCTCTCTGAATCAGTATAAGCTGAAAAGATGAACTTAAGCTCTGGAAGAAAACTGTAGTAGTGGCCGCATGGTAATAACAGTTGGTCGATTGGGAATAAAAAAGCCAGCTTACCCGCGATCAGCTCATCACTAGGGCAATATCAATCTAAGAAGGGGTTGTCTATATAGGTCTGCCCCTTTAATTAACAGAAAATAAGAAAAAATATATCATTGTGTGTTCTTTTTGTGGGTTTTTTAAAAACAGAAAAATGTTAACTCAACATTTAACATAAATCAACACCACCCCCTTAGTAGTTTTTTTTTTGGGGGGGGGGGGGGGAATCGATAAACAATTCCAAAGAAATGAAAGTTTATAAAAATAACACAAAATAATGTACACAATGCCTAATAGTATATATACTGTAGTATATTGGCATACTAGAGTATGCTTATGTTTGGTTTCAAACATAATTTTTGCGATTTCTCTAGGGTCGCCATGTTAGCGTCAACAGGCTAAGGCCACTTTCACACAGGAGTATTTTTGTCAGTATTTTGCAATAGTATTTGGAAGCCAAAACCAGGACTGGGTCCAAAACACAGAAGAGGTGCCAATCTTTCCATAATACTTTTCTATGTAGGTTCCAGTCCTAGGGCGGTACTACTCAGTGATTGGCAGCTATTTCTTTATACAGGGAAGGCTGTCAAGTCAGTAAGACCGCCTTCTGGACTCTTTAGCACACAGTAAGAAAAGATTTTAATTAATACATTTTAATGAATTACATGCAGCCTTCATATAAAATAGCATTTTCAATGTGACAGGTTTCCTTTAATTTTATTGGTCAGCTCATCAAACAAGCTCACTTTTAAAAATCAAGAAAACATAGGGCTTAAGAGGGTAAACATATCTATACTGCTTTGTGGTGGTGGAATAGATCCTAAGGTACAAAGGGTTTAAGTAGTTTACAAGGGTTGTACTGAAGTAGAAAAAAAAAAAGTCTGCTTTCTTCTACAAACAGTGCCACACCTGTCCACAGGTTGAGTTTGGTAGTGCAGCTGAGCCTCATCCACTTCAATGGAGCTGATCTGTAATACCAAACACAACCCATGGACAGGTGTGGCGATGTTTCTAGAAGAAAGCAGCCATGTTTTTCTTATTCTGTACAACCCCTTTAAACTATGACTTTTCGATAATTTACAGAAATGTTATGGGATTACTACATTTAGGATGTTTGGAAGAACATGTTCTTTATAGTTTATACCTGTCAATTTCCTTTTCCTGGGAGTGATTACTCACATTATCTCCTCTTTTTTTAGCTAGATGTACTAATAAATTGTGTTTTTCTATGTCTCAGTTTAGATTTAATGTTCGATTGTTCGCAGATTTTCACATTGCCTGGATTATAGGAGCACATTACTATATAGTACAACGCAACCAGAAAGCTAACAGGCTGCCAATTCTTAAACACCAATTCATGGCAGTATTATGAAAGCAGGCCTCCGCACACTCTGGCATATGGCATTTAAACCCCCTTCCAGCTGATATTTGCAGACAGAAAGGTCAAGGAATTTGCAGGATTTCTCTGTTCCAAGTTAGGCTTTTCTGCTATCTGCTGACCAACTGGAAGCTTTCTTTTTATTCTTTCCCGACTTTAAAACAGCTTTGTACGTACCCAATATGTTCACTCCACATGTTTACATTTTACAATGCAAATATACCACCCGCAATATGCCCGTGGAAACCCCCTACCAAGGTTTATCTGCAGAGTAGCATCTGAATGTGGTTCTCATTAACAGTTCTGCATGTCAAAAAGGGCTTTTAATAGTATCATGTTTTACAGAATGATATCGGGCATGATATGGAAAACACAAGACAGTAATGTGATTTACAATCTGTTCACAAGTAGAAGGTGTGTTGGAGGCCTCATTCTATACTACCTTTTTCTGTACAGGAGCTCATTACCGCATAGAAAATGAACCACAACTTGTTGCGTTTCACAATGTGATAAACTACCAGTTATAGACAAGATTTAAGATTACGGTATATTTTTCTTTAGAGCAAAAAAATCTGTCACTTTAGGATGCATATTTATTTATACTATAGGGGCATTTATTAAGACTGGCATTTTTTGCGCCAGTCTTAATACAAAAAGCACTTAAGTAAAATACGCCTCATTTGTGAGAGGGAATGTTCACACGCAAACTCAAAAACGTCTGAAAATACGGAGCTGTATTCAAGGGAAAACAGCTCCTGATTTTCAGACTTTTTTTTAAGCCACACGCGTTTTAGGCAGCATTTTTTACAGCCATTTTTAGAGCTGTTTTCAATAGAGTCTATGAAAAACAGCTCCAAAAATGTCCCAAGAAGTGACCTGCAGTTTTTTTTCGTTCCCGTTCTTTTACGCGGCTGTTTTTCAAAACAGCCACGTAAAAAAACAGCTCTTCGGAACAGGACACCGTTTTTCCCGTTGCAATCAATTGGCAGATGTTTGGAGACATTCTGCTTCAGAATTTCCGGCCGTTTTTCTGCCTTTTTTCAGCCGTTTACAGCCCGAAAATGGCCGAAAATAAGGTGTGTGAACATACCCTAAGAGATGCACGCCTCTTAATATATTAGGCACATCTCTAGTCGTCCTTGCGCCAGAAAGGTAAAACTACACCAGCTATGATCTGAAGCAGATTTCCGCTTTAATTTGCACCAGTTTCTGGCATAAATTAAAGTGAGTTTGTCAGGCTGTGGGTGATCATGCCCCCTCCTGCTTAGCGCCACCCACTTATTTAAAAAAAAAAAAAAAAAAAAAAAGCAAAAGTCGTCAAATGTTTGTGAAAAAGAGTTCTTGCGCAAATTCCAACTGTTCTACTTTAGAAAACTGACGTAGAGTGCTTGATAAATTCCCCCTATTAGTTTATGTGAATATTACACACTATGAAGGGCAGATATGAAATTAAAAAAAAAGGGGATACACTAAAAACAGTATTTCCTTTCATCTGTGCAATATGGTAATCATAGGGTTAAAAATACAAAATCCTGCAGAATGTCAAAAACATAGATGGGGATAAAGTGCCTATGGAGGGTCTTGCCCAACATACTACCATGTCCCTACCTCCCAGTGAGGCCTCTTGGGTCAAGTAGCTAAAGAAGTATGAGAAAACAAACACAAAAGTGCTTGATAGGGCAAAAAGAAATGGGAAACTACAACATCCCTTAAAATCTGTCAGGTAGTTTTGGTGTAAAGCTGCTGCCATAGGTCCAGTGGAGAGTTGGAGAAAACTATGGATTTCGTAGGTGTTGCTTATGAAGAACTGAACTCTAAGGGCTTATTCGGGCGAGTGTGATTCTCGTCCGTGTTCTGTGCATTGAAACCACACACAGCACGTGGCTCTGTTGATTTCAATGGGGCGAGTCACACATGCGTGAGTTTTCATGCAGCGTGTGTCTGTTGCGTGAAACTCACTGCATGTCCTATATTGGTGCTTTTTCATGCACCTAGTCGCCCATTGAAGTCAATGTGTGCATGAAAACTACGGACAGCACCCGGACGACATCCGCGTGCAGTCCGTGTTTCACCCATCAATTACATTGAAAAAAAAGAAGTGCTTGCAAGTGCGTGAAAAACACATGCCACATTCAAAGCACACTGATGCAAAACGCAACACACACGGACCAGATTTACGCGTGTTTTTTACGTGCATAAATCTGTCACGCTCTTATGAATGTAGCCTTAGGGTATGTTCCCACAGGCCGGATACGATGCAGATTTTCTTCAAAAGAAAATCAGCAGCAGAATCTAAAATAACGCAGGTAATTCAATCACAGAAATCTAGACTCCCGTCTCCAGTATGGGAGCCGGGACTGTACAATGTACTGTGGTCCTACAGTACTGGCTGCCATACTGGACATGGGAGCTAGAGGACGGACCGGGACACTATCTCCGACCGCATAGTCATGAGTAGCCCGCAGTATGGCCAATAGTCTGTGCTGCTATTTAGAAGCAGAATCTGCTTGAGGCTGGGTTCACACAGTGCAGGTTTGCTGCAGATTTTGCATGCATTTTTTTTAATCAAAACCAGGAACATAACCTAAACAGAAGAAATATATAAAGAAAGGCCTTCTGGGTCTCCTCTCCTGGATCCAATTTTGGTAGTTTAGTAATTAAGTTTATTTTATTTATTGAAATATTGGCATTTTTTTGTGTTGTTTATTGCAAAAGTGACAACAGGTATTGTTGCACCTTATAGTATCTTCTCAAAACTTCTGGTAAGAGTGATAATGTCAGCATGTTCAATGAATAAAAGCATAACAAGTCAAGGGTGGCAAACAATATGGCTGCACTTCCTGTTGTTACAAGTGACTAAAGTAGATCCACAACAAAACAGATGCAACAGATTATCAAAATAGATGCAAAGGAAAAGTGGAGCTGTTGCCCATAGCAACCAATCAATTACACTTTTTTTTTTCATAGGTCCTTTGAAAAATTAAACAGCAACCTGCGATGAGAAACGACTCCACTTTTCCTTTGCACCAGTTTTGATAAATCTCACCAAATGTCTCTATAAGGGCATGACCACACGTGGCGGATTTCCTCCGCAACTGTCCGCATCAATGCCGCACAGAATCTGCGTTGCAGATTCTGCGGTGGATCTGCACAAAATGTGCAGTAAATTGATGCGGACTAGCTGCTGCGGACTGCGGGAAAAGTGCTTCCCTTCTCCCTATCAGTGCAGGATAGAGAGAAGGGACAGCACTTTCCCTAGTGAAAGTAAACGAATTTCATACTTACCGGCCGTTGTCTTGGTGACGCGTCCCTCTTTCGGCATCCAGCCCGACCTCCCTGGATGACGCGGCAGTCCATGTGACCGCTGCAGCCTGTGCTTGGCCTGTGATTGGCTGCAGCCGTCACTTAGACTGAAACGTCATCCTGGGAGGCCGGACTGGAGACAGAAGCAGGGAGTTCTCGGTAAGTATGAACTTATATTTTTTTACAGGTTGCTGTATATTGGGATCGGTAGTCACTGTCCCGGGTGCAGAAACAGTTACTGCCGATCGCTTAACTCTTTCAGCACCCTGGACAGTGACTATTTACTGACGTCTCCTAGCAACGCTCCCGTCATTACGGGAGCCCCATTGACTTCCTCAGTCTGGCTGTAGACCTAGAAATACATAGGTCCAGCCAGAATGAAGAAATGTCAAGTTAAAAAAGCAAGACGCATCCGCAGCACACATAACATGTGCATGACAGCTGCGGACTTCATTGCGGAACTTAGAATCTCCATTGAAGTCAATGGAGAAATTCCGCCATGAGTCCGCCACTGCTCCGCAACAGACAGAGCATGCTGCGGACACCAAATTCCGCTCCGCAGCCTATGCTCCGCAGCGGAATGTTACGCATCGTCTAAACGAACACTTCTAAATAGAAGTGGAAGTCAATGCAGAAACGGCTCCGCTGCGGATTAACGCTGCGGAGTGTCCGCAGCGGAATTTAAGTGAAATTCCGCCACGTGTGAACCCAGCCTAAGGCTGGATTCACACATCGCTTATATTAGTTGCAGATTTTA